>NW_027489700.1:12500-28595 GCF_050948215.1 Halictus rubicundus | reverse complement strand
AAACTCGCTACAATTATTATTTATCGAGTTATTAGCAAATAATGGACGGATGTACTACTCCGTCGGACGTTCGACGAAAATTTTTCTAAGTCCCACCGCTAAGAGGAAACTTTTTCCCTATCGGTCCTAGACGATTTTCGACGTGATATCACTGTAATATAGACGGTTTCTAACAATATATATCATAACACCAAACTCGCTACAATTATTATTTATCGAGTTATTAGCAAATAATGGACGGATGTGCTACTCCGTCGACAAAACTCTGGAAATTTTTCTAAGTCCCACCGCTAAGAGGAAACTTTTTCCGTATCGGTCCTAGACGATTTTCGACGTGATATCACTGTAATATAGACGGTTTCTAACAATATATATCATAACACCAAACTCGCTACAATTATTATTTATCGAGTTATTAGCAAATAATGGACGGATGTGCTACTCCGTCGACAAAACTCTGGAAATTTTTCTAAGTCCCACCGCTAAGAGGAAACTTTTTCCGTATCGGTCCTAGACGATTTTCGACGTGATATCACTGTAATATAGACGGTTTCTAACAATATGTATCATAACACCAAACTCGCTACAATTATTATTTATCGAGTTATTAGCAAATAATGGACGGATGTGCTACTCCGTCGGACGTTCGACGAAAATTTTTCTAAGTCCCACCGCCAAGAGGAAACTTTTTCCCTATCGGTCCTAGACGATTTTCGACGTGATATCACTGTAATATAGACGGTTTCTAACAATATATATCATAACACCAAACTCGCTACAATTATTATTTATCGAGTTATTAGCAAATAATGGACGGATGTGCTACTCCGTCGACAAAACTCTGGAAATTTTTCTAAGTCCCACCGCTAAGAGGAAACTTTTTCCGTATCGGTCCTAGACGATTTTCGACGTGATATCACTGTAATATAGACGGTTTCTAACAATATGTATCATAACACCAAACTCGCTACAATTATTATTTATCGAGTTATTAGCAAATAATGGACGGATGTGCTACTCCGTCGGACGTTCGACGAAAATTTTTCTAAGTCCCACCGCCAAGAGGAAACTTTTTCCCTATCGGTCCTAGACGATTTTCGACGTGATATCACTGTAATATAGACGGTTTCTAACAATATATATCATAACACCAAACTCGCTACAATTATTATTTATCGAGTTATTAGCAAATAATGGACGGATGTGCTACTCCGTCGACAAAACTCTGGAAATTTTTCTAAGTCCCACCGCCAAGAGGAAACTTTTTCCCTATCGGTCCTAGACGATTTTCGACGTGATATCACTGTAATATAGACGGTTTCTAACAATATATATCATAACACCAAACTCGCTACAATTATTATTTATCGAGTTATTAGCAAATAATGGACGGATGTGCTACTCCGTCGACAAAACTCTGGAAATTTTTCTAAGTCCCACCGCCAGAGGAAACTTTTTCCCTATCGGTCCTAGACGATTTTCGACGTGATATCACTGTAATATAGACGGTTTCTAACAATATATATCATAACACCAAACTCGCTACAATTATTATTTATCGAGTTATTAGCAAATAATGGACGGATGTGCTACTCCGTCGACAAAACTCTGGAAATTTTTCTAAGTCCCACCGCCAAGAGGAAACTTTTTCCCTATCGGTCCTAGACGATTTTCGACGTGATATCACTGTAATATAGACGGTTTCTAACAATATATATCATAACACCAAACTCGCTACAATTATTATTTATCGAGTTATTAGCAAATAATGGACGGATGTGCTACTCCGTCGGACGTTCGACGAAAATTTTTCTAAGTCCCACCGCCAAGAGGAAACTTTTTCCCTATCGGTCCTAGACGATTTTCGACGTGATATCACTGTAATATAGACGGTTTCTAACAATATATATCATAACACCAAACTCGCTACAATTATTATTTATCGAGTTATTAGCAAATAATGGACGGATGTGCTACTCCGTCGACAAAACTCTGGAAATTTTTCTAAGTCCCACCGCCAAGAGGAAACTTTTTCCCTATCGGTCCTAGACGATTTTCGACGTGATATCACTGTAATATAGACGGTTTCTAACAATATATATCATAACACCAAACTCGCTACAATTATTATTTATCGAGTTATTAGCAAATAATGGACGGATGTGCTACTCCGTCGGACGTTCGACGAAAATTTTTCTAAGTCCCACCGCCAAGAGGAAACTTTTTCCCTATCGGTCCTAGACGATTTTCGACGTGATATCACTGTAATATAGACGGTTTCTAACAATATATATCATAACACCAAACTCGCTACAATTATTATTTATCGAGTTATTAGCAAATAATGGACGGATGTGCTACTCCGTCGACAAAACTCTGGAAATTTTTCCAAGTCCCACCGCCAAGAGGAAACTTTTTCCCTATCGGTCCTAGACGATTTTCGACGTGATATCACTGTAATATAGACGGTTTCTAACAATATATATCATAACACCAAACTCGCTACAATTATTATTTATCGAGTTATTAGCAAATAATGGACGGATGTGCTACTCCGTCGACAAAACTCTGGAAATTTTTCTAAGTCCCACCGCCAAGAGGAAACTTTTTCCCTATCGGTCCTAGACGATTTTCGACGTGATATCACTGTAATATAGACGGTTTCTAACAATATATATCATAACACCAAACTCGCTACAATTATTATTTATCGAGTTATTAGCAAATAATGGACGGATGTGCTACTCCGTCGGACGTTCGACGAAAATTTTTCTAAGTCCCACCGCCAAGAGGAAACTTTTTCCCTATCGGTCCTAGACGATTTTCGACGTGATATCACTGTAATATAGACGGTTTCTAACAATATATATCATAACACCAAACTCGCTACAATTATTATTTATCGAGTTATTAGCAAATAATGGACGGATGTGCTACTCCGTCGACAAAACTCTGGAAATTTTTCCAAGTCCCACCGCCAAGAGGAAACTTTTTCCCTATCGGTCCTAGACGATTTTCGACGTGATATCACTGTAATATAGACGGTTTCTAACAATATATATCATAACACCAAACTCGCTACAATTATTATTTATCGAGTTATTAGCAAATAATGGACGGATGTACTACTCCGTCGGACGTTCGACGAAAATTTTTCTAAGTCCCACCGCTAAGAGGAAACTTTTTCCCTATCGGTCCTAGACGATTTTCGACGTGATATCACTGTAATATAGACGGTTTCTAACAATATATATCATAACACCAAACTCGCTACAATTATTATTTATCGAGTTATTAGCAAATAATGGACGGATGTGCTACTCCGTCGACAAAACTCTGGAAATTTTTCTAAGTCCCACCGCTAAGAGGAAACTTTTTCCGTATCGGTCCTAGACGATTTTCGACGTGATATCACTGTAATATAGACGGTTTCTAACAATATATATCATAACACCAAACTCGCTACAATTATTATTTATCGAGTTATTAGCAAATAATGGACGGATGTGCTACTCCGTCGACAAAACTCTGGAAATTTTTCTAAGTCCCACCGCTAAGAGGAAACTTTTTCCGTATCGGTCCTAGACGATTTTCGACGTGATATCACTGTAATATAGACGGTTTCTAACAATATGTATCATAACACCAAACTCGCTACAATTATTATTTATCGAGTTATTAGCAAATAATGGACGGATGTGCTACTCCGTCGGACGTTCGACGAAAATTTTTCTAAGTCCCACCGCCAAGAGGAAACTTTTTCCCTATCGGTCCTAGACGATTTTCGACGTGATATCACTGTAATATAGACGGTTTCTAACAATATATATCATAACACCAAACTCGCTACAATTATTATTTATCGAGTTATTAGCAAATAATGGACGGATGTGCTACTCCGTCGACAAAACTCTGGAAATTTTTCTAAGTCCCACCGCTAAGAGGAAACTTTTTCCGTATCGGTCCTAGACGATTTTCGACGTGATATCACTGTAATATAGACGGTTTCTAACAATATGTATCATAACACCAAACTCGCTACAATTATTATTTATCGAGTTATTAGCAAATAATGGACGGATGTGCTACTCCGTCGGACGTTCGACGAAAATTTTTCTAAGTCCCACCGCCAAGAGGAAACTTTTTCCCTATCGGTCCTAGACGATTTTCGACGTGATATCACTGTAATATAGACGGTTTCTAACAATATATATCATAACACCAAACTCGCTACAATTATTATTTATCGAGTTATTAGCAAATAATGGACGGATGTGCTACTCCGTCGACAAAACTCTGGAAATTTTTCTAAGTCCCACCGCCAAGAGGAAACTTTTTCCCTATCGGTCCTAGACGATTTTCGACGTGATATCACTGTAATATAGACGGTTTCTAACAATATATATCATAACACCAAACTCGCTACAATTATTATTTATCGAGTTATTAGCAAATAATGGACGGATGTGCTACTCCGTCGACAAAACTCTGGAAATTTTTCTAAGTCCCACCGCCAAGAGGAAACTTTTTCCCTATCGGTCCTAGACGATTTTCGACGTGATATCACTGTAATATAGACGGTTTCTAACAATATATATCATAACACCAAACTCGCTACAATTATTATTTATCGAGTTATTAGCAAATAATGGACGGATGTGCTACTCCGTCGACAAAACTCTGGAAATTTTTCTAAGTCCCACCGCCAAGAGGAAACTTTTTCCCTATCGGTCCTAGACGATTTTCGACGTGATATCACTGTAATATAGACGGTTTCTAACAATATATATCATAACACCAAACTCGCTACAATTATTATTTATCGAGTTATTAGCAAATAATGGACGGATGTGCTACTCCGTCGGACGTTCGACGAAAATTTTTCTAAGTCCCACCGCCAAGAGGAAACTTTTTCCCTATCGGTCCTAGACGATTTTCGACGTGATATCACTGTAATATAGACGGTTTCTAACAATATATATCATAACACCAAACTCGCTACAATTATTATTTATCGAGTTATTAGCAAATAATGGACGGATGTGCTACTCCGTCGACAAAACTCTGGAAATTTTTCTAAGTCCCACCGCCAAGAGGAAACTTTTTCCCTATCGGTCCTAGACGATTTTCGACGTGATATCACTGTAATATAGACGGTTTCTAACAATATATATCATAACACCAAACTCGCTACAATTATTATTTATCGAGTTATTAGCAAATAATGGACGGATGTGCTACTCCGTCGACAAAACTCTGGAAATTTTTCTAAGTCCCACCGCCAAGAGGAAACTTTTTCCCTATCGGTCCTAGACGATTTTCGACGTGATATCACTGTAATATAGACGGTTTCTAACAATATATATCATAACACCAAACTCGCTACAATTATTATTTATCGAGTTATTAGCAAATAATGGACGGATGTACTACTCCGTCGGACGTTCGACGAAAATTTTTCTAAGTCCCACCGCTAAGAGGAAACTTTTTCCGTATCGGTCCTAGACGATTTTCGACGTGATATCACTGTAATATAGACGGTTTCTAACAATATATATCATAACACCAAACTCGCTACAATTATTATTTATCGAGTTATTAGCAAATAATGGACGGATGTACTACTCCGTCGGACGTTCGACGAAAATTTTTCTAAGTCCCACCGCTAAGAGGAAACTTTTTCCCTATCGGTCCTAGACGATTTTCGACGTGATATCACTGTAATATAGACGGTTTCTAACAATATATATCATAACACCAAACTCGCTACAATTATTATTTATCGAGTTATTAGCAAATAATGGACGGATGTGCTACTCCGTCGACAAAACTCTGGAAATTTTTCTAAGTCCCACCGCTAAGAGGAAACTTTTTCCGTATCGGTCCTAGACGATTTTCGACGTGATATCACTGTAATATAGACGGTTTCTAACAATATATATCATAACACCAAACTCGCTACAATTATTATTTATCGAGTTATTAGCAAATAATGGACGGATGTACTACTCCGTCGGACGTTCGACGAAAATTTTTCTAAGTCCCACCGCTAAGAGGAAACTTTTTCCCTATCGGTCCTAGACGATTTTCGACGTGATATCACTGTAATATAGACGGTTTCTAACAATATATGTCATAACACCAAACTCGCTACAATTATTATTTATCGAGTTATTAGCAAATAATGGACGGATGTGCTACTCCGTCGACAAAACTCTGGAAATTTTTCTAAGTCCCACCGCTAAGAGGAAACTTTTTCCGTATCGGTCCTAGACGATTTTCGACGTGATATCACTGTAATATAGACGGTTTCTAACAATATATATCATAACACCAAACTCGCTACAATTATTATTTATCGAGTTATTAGCAAATAATGGACGGATGTGCTACTCCGTCGACAAAACTCTGGAAATTTTTCTAAGTCCCACCGCCAAGAGGAAACTTTTTCCCTATCGGTCCTAGACGATTTTCGACGTGATATCACTGTAATATAGACGGTTTCTAACAATATATATCATAACACCAAACTCGCTACAATTATTATTTATCGAGTTATTAGCAAATAATGGACGGATGTGCTACTCCGTCGACAAAACTCTGGAAATTTTTCTAAGTCCCACCGCTAAGAGGAAACTTTTTCCGTATCGGTCCTAGACGATTTTCGACGTGATATCACTGTAATATAGACGGTTTCTAACAATATGTATCATAACACCAAACTCGCTACAATTATTATTTATCGAGTTATTAGCAAATAATGGACGGATGTGCTACTCCGTCGGACGTTCGACGAAAATTTTTCTAAGTCCCACCGCCAAGAGGAAACTTTTTCCCTATCGGTCCTAGACGATTTTCGACGTGATATCACTGTAATATAGACGGTTTCTAACAATATATATCATAACACCAAACTCGCTACAATTATTATTTATCGAGTTATTAGCAAATAATGGACGGATGTACTACTCCGTCGGACGTTCGACGAAAATTTTTCTAAGTCCCACCGCTAAGAGGAAACTTTTTCCGTATCGGTCCTAGACGATTTTCGACGTGATATCACTGTAATATAGACGGTTTCTAACAATATATATCATAACACCAAACTCGCTACAATTATTATTTATCGAGTTATTAGCAAATAATGGACGGATGTACTACTCCGTCGGACGTTCGACGAAAATTTTTCTAAGTCCCACCGCTAAGAGGAAACTTTTTCCCTATCGGTCCTAGACGATTTTCGACGTGATATCACTGTAATATAGACGGTTTCTAACAATATATATCATAACACCAAACTCGCTACAATTATTATTTATCGAGTTATTAGCAAATAATGGACGGATGTGCTACTCCGTCGACAAAACTCTGGAAATTTTTCTAAGTCCCACCGCTAAGAGGAAACTTTTTCCGTATCGGTCCTAGACGATTTTCGACGTGATATCACTGTAATATAGACGGTTTCTAACAATATATATCATAACACCAAACTCGCTACAATTATTATTTATCGAGTTATTAGCAAATAATGGACGGATGTACTACTCCGTCGGACGTTCGACGAAAATTTTTCTAAGTCCCACCGCTAAGAGGAAACTTTTTCCCTATCGGTCCTAGACGATTTTCGACGTGATATCACTGTAATATAGACGGTTTCTAACAATATATATCATAACACCAAACTCGCTACAATTATTATTTATCGAGTTATTAGCAAATAATGGACGGATGTGCTACTCCGTCGACAAAACTCTGGAAATTTTTCTAAGTCCCACCGCTAAGAGGAAACTTTTTCCGTATCGGTCCTAGACGATTTTCGACGTGATATCACTGTAATATAGACGGTTTCTAACAATATATATCATAACACCAAACTCGCTACAATTATTATTTATCGAGTTATTAGCAAATAATGGACGGATGTGCTACTCCGTCGACAAAACTCTGGAAATTTTTCTAAGTCCCACCGCTAAGAGGAAACTTTTTCCGTATCGGTCCTAGACGATTTTCGACGTGATATCACTGTAATATAGACGGTTTCTAACAATATGTATCATAACACCAAACTCGCTACAATTATTATTTATCGAGTTATTAGCAAATAATGGACGGATGTGCTACTCCGTCGGACGTTCGACGAAAATTTTTCTAAGTCCCACCGCCAAGAGGAAACTTTTTCCCTATCGGTCCTAGACGATTTTCGACGTGATATCACTGTAATATAGACGGTTTCTAACAATATATATCATAACACCAAACTCGCTACAATTATTATTTATCGAGTTATTAGCAAATAATGGACGGATGTGCTACTCCGTCGACAAAACTCTGGAAATTTTTCTAAGTCCCACCGCCAAGAGGAAACTTTTTCCCTATCGGTCCTAGACGATTTTCGACGTGATATCACTGTAATATAGACGGTTTCTAACAATATATATCATAACACCAAACTCGCTACAATTATTATTTATCGAGTTATTAGCAAATAATGGACGGATGTGCTACTCCGTCGACAAAACTCTGGAAATTTTTCTAAGTCCCACCGCCAAGAGGAAACTTTTTCCCTATCGGTCCTAGACGATTTTCGACGTGATATCACTGTAATATAGACGGTTTCTAACAATATATATCATAACACCAAACTCGCTACAATTATTATTTATCGAGTTATTAGCAAATAATGGACGGATGTGCTACTCCGTCGACAAAACTCTGGAAATTTTTCTAAGTCCCACCGCCAAGAGGAAACTTTTTCCCTATCGGTCCTAGACGATTTTCGACGTGATATCACTGTAATATAGACGGTTTCTAACAATATATATCATAACACCAAACTCGCTACAATTATTATTTATCGAGTTATTAGCAAATAATGGACGGATGTGCTACTCCGTCGGACGTTCGACGAAAATTTTTCTAAGTCCCACCGCCAAGAGGAAACTTTTTCCCTATCGGTCCTAGACGATTTTCGACGTGATATCACTGTAATATAGACGGTTTCTAACAATATATATCATAACACCAAACTCGCTACAATTATTATTTATCGAGTTATTAGCAAATAATGGACGGATGTGCTACTCCGTCGACAAAACTCTGGAAATTTTTCCAAGTCCCACCGCCAAGAGGAAACTTTTTCCCTATCGGTCCTAGACGATTTTCGACGTGATATCACTGTAATATAGACGGTTTCTAACAATATATATCATAACACCAAACTCGCTACAATTATTATTTATCGAGTTATTAGCAAATAATGGACGGATGTGCTACTCCGTCGACAAAACTCTGGAAATTTTTCTAAGTCCCACCGCCAAGAGGAAACTTTTTCCCTATCGGTCCTAGACGATTTTCGACGTGATATCACTGTAATATAGACGGTTTCTAACAATATATATCATAACACCAAACTCGCTACAATTATTATTTATCGAGTTATTAGCAAATAATGGACGGATGTGCTACTCCGTCGGACGTTCGACGAAAATTTTTCTAAGTCCCACCGCCAAGAGGAAACTTTTTCCCTATCGGTCCTAGACGATTTTCGACGTGATATCACTGTAATATAGACGGTTTCTAACAATATATATCATAACACCAAACTCGCTACAATTATTATTTATCGAGTTATTAGCAAATAATGGACGGATGTGCTACTCCGTCGACAAAACTCTGGAAATTTTTCCAAGTCCCACCGCCAAGAGGAAACTTTTTCCCTATCGGTCCTAGACGATTTTCGACGTGATATCACTGTAATATAGACGGTTTCTAACAATATATATCATAACACCAAACTCGCTACAATTATTATTTATCGAGTTATTAGCAAATAATGGACGGATGTACTACTCCGTCGGACGTTCGACGAAAATTTTTCTAAGTCCCACCGCTAAGAGGAAACTTTTTCCCTATCGGTCCTAGACGATTTTCGACGTGATATCACTGTAATATAGACGGTTTCTAACAATATATATCATAACACCAAACTCGCTACAATTATTATTTATCGAGTTATTAGCAAATAATGGACGGATGTGCTACTCCGTCGACAAAACTCTGGAAATTTTTCTAAGTCCCACCGCTAAGAGGAAACTTTTTCCGTATCGGTCCTAGACGATTTTCGACGTGATATCACTGTAATATAGACGGTTTCTAACAATATATATCATAACACCAAACTCGCTACAATTATTATTTATCGAGTTATTAGCAAATAATGGACGGATGTGCTACTCCGTCGACAAAACTCTGGAAATTTTTCTAAGTCCCACCGCTAAGAGGAAACTTTTTCCGTATCGGTCCTAGACGATTTTCGACGTGATATCACTGTAATATAGACGGTTTCTAACAATATGTATCATAACACCAAACTCGCTACAATTATTATTTATCGAGTTATTAGCAAATAATGGACGGATGTGCTACTCCGTCGGACGTTCGACGAAAATTTTTCTAAGTCCCACCGCCAAGAGGAAACTTTTTCCCTATCGGTCCTAGACGATTTTCGACGTGATATCACTGTAATATAGACGGTTTCTAACAATATATATCATAACACCAAACTCGCTACAATTATTATTTATCGAGTTATTAGCAAATAATGGACGGATGTGCTACTCCGTCGACAAAACTCTGGAAATTTTTCTAAGTCCCACCGCTAAGAGGAAACTTTTTCCGTATCGGTCCTAGACGATTTTCGACGTGATATCACTGTAATATAGACGGTTTCTAACAATATGTATCATAACACCAAACTCGCTACAATTATTATTTATCGAGTTATTAGCAAATAATGGACGGATGTGCTACTCCGTCGGACGTTCGACGAAAATTTTTCTAAGTCCCACCGCCAAGAGGAAACTTTTTCCCTATCGGTCCTAGACGATTTTCGACGTGATATCACTGTAATATAGACGGTTTCTAACAATATATATCATAACACCAAACTCGCTACAATTATTATTTATCGAGTTATTAGCAAATAATGGACGGATGTGCTACTCCGTCGACAAAACTCTGGAAATTTTTCTAAGTCCCACCGCCAAGAGGAAACTTTTTCCCTATCGGTCCTAGACGATTTTCGACGTGATATCACTGTAATATAGACGGTTTCTAACAATATATATCATAACACCAAACTCGCTACAATTATTATTTATCGAGTTATTAGCAAATAATGGACGGATGTGCTACTCCGTCGACAAAACTCTGGAAATTTTTCTAAGTCCCACCGCCAAGAGGAAACTTTTTCCCTATCGGTCCTAGACGATTTTCGACGTGATATCACTGTAATATAGACGGTTTCTAACAATATATATCATAACACCAAACTCGCTACAATTATTATTTATCGAGTTATTAGCAAATAATGGACGGATGTGCTACTCCGTCGACAAAACTCTGGAAATTTTTCTAAGTCCCACCGCCAAGAGGAAACTTTTTCCCTATCGGTCCTAGACGATTTTCGACGTGATATCACTGTAATATAGACGGTTTCTAACAATATATATCATAACACCAAACTCGCTACAATTATTATTTATCGAGTTATTAGCAAATAATGGACGGATGTGCTACTCCGTCGACAAAACTCTGGAAATTTTTCTAAGTCCCACCGCTAAGAGGAAACTTTTTCCGTATCGGTCCTAGACGATTTTCGACGTGATATCACTGTAATATAGACGGTTTCTAACAATATATATCATAACACCAAACTCGCTACAATTATTATTTATCGAGTTATTAGCAAATAATGGACGGATGTACTACTCCGTCGGACGTTCGACGAAAATTTTTCTAAGTCCCACCGCTAAGAGGAAACTTTTTCCCTATCGGTCCTAGACGATTTTCGACGTGATATCACTGTAATATAGACGGTTTCTAACAATATATGTCATAACACCAAACTCGCTACAATTATTATTTATCGAGTTATTAGCAAATAATGGACGGATGTGCTACTCCGTCGACAAAACTCTGGAAATTTTTCTAAGTCCCACCGCTAAGAGGAAACTTTTTCCGTATCGGTCCTAGACGATTTTCGACGTGATATCACTGTAATATAGACGGTTTCTAACAATATATATCATAACACCAAACTCGCTACAATTATTATTTATCGAGTTATTAGCAAATAATGGACGGATGTGCTACTCCGTCGACAAAACTCTGGAAATTTTTCTAAGTCCCACCGCCAAGAGGAAACTTTTTCCCTATCGGTCCTAGACGATTTTCGACGTGATATCACTGTAATATAGACGGTTTCTAACAATATATATCATAACACCAAACTCGCTACAATTATTATTTATCGAGTTATTAGCAAATAATGGACGGATGTGCTACTCCGTCGACAAAACTCTGGAAATTTTTCTAAGTCCCACCGCTAAGAGGAAACTTTTTCCGTATCGGTCCTAGACGATTTTCGACGTGATATCACTGTAATATAGACGGTTTCTAACAATATGTATCATAACACCAAACTCGCTACAATTATTATTTATCGAGTTATTAGCAAATAATGGACGGATGTGCTACTCCGTCGGACGTTCGACGAAAATTTTTCTAAGTCCCACCGCCAAGAGGAAACTTTTTCCCTATCGGTCCTAGACGATTTTCGACGTGATATCACTGTAATATAGACGGTTTCTAACAATATATATCATAACACCAAACTCGCTACAATTATTATTTATCGAGTTATTAGCAAATAATGGACGGATGTACTACTCCGTCGGACGTTCGACGAAAATTTTTCTAAGTCCCACCGCTAAGAGGAAACTTTTTCCGTATCGGTCCTAGACGATTTTCGACGTGATATCACTGTAATATAGACGGTTTCTAACAATATATATCATAACACCAAACTCGCTACAATTATTATTTATCGAGTTATTAGCAAATAATGGACGGATGTACTACTCCGTCGGACGTTCGACGAAAATTTTTCTAAGTCCCACCGCTAAGAGGAAACTTTTTCCCTATCGGTCCTAGACGATTTTCGACGTGATATCACTGTAATATAGACGGTTTCTAACAATATATATCATAACACCAAACTCGCTACAATTATTATTTATCGAGTTATTAGCAAATAATGGACTTGAGTAGGGTGACACCCGGCCGTACTACATTCTGTTCTACAAATTGCACGGGTAAACGGCGGTTGGAAATGATGCTCCGTATTGTTAGTTAGTGTATCCCCGAAGGTCTATGCGTACCGCAGCGTTGGATTGACGAGGTTCCCTCTGTCTCTATCTTTTTTTTTCTCTACGATAGCATGTATCGCGTTGACAAACGACTAGGAAGCGTGTTTACCGAGTTATTAGCGATCCGAGTGACACCCGGCCGTACTACATTCTGTTCTACAAATTGCACGGGTAAACGGCGGTTGGAAATGATGCTCCGTATTGTTAGTTAGTGTATCCCCGAAGGTCTATGCGTACCGCAGCGTTGGATTGACGAGATTCCTTCTGTCTCTATCTTTTTTTTTCTCTACGATAGCATGTATCGCGATGACAAACGACTAGGAAGCGTGTTTACCGAGTTATTAGCGATCCGAGTGACACCCGGCCGTACTACATTCTGTTCTACAAATTGCACGGGTAAACGGCGGTTGGAAATGATGCTCCGTATTGTTAGTTAGTGTATCCCCGAAGGTCTATGCGTACCGCAGCGTTGGATTGACGAGATTCCTTCTGTCCCTATCTTTGGGTCTTATAAGCGTCAGGGACTAATATTATGGTAAAACCCCGTCGCACCAACCCCTCCTCCACGTGGTAGGACCTGGACACCATCCGGGTGACTAACGGGGCTCTGGTAAAGAGAGTTCATGCGTGAGTCTTCGCTCCGCGACAACCGCGGCTCTCGTAAAGAGAGTTCTTGCGGAGTTGTCGCACCGCGAAGACCGCTGCTCTCAGGGAGCTCTGCGTGAGTTGTCGCTCTGCGACAACCGCGGCTCTCTCATAAAGAGAGTTCTTGCGGAGTCATCGCTTGCGATGACCGCGGCTCTCAGGGAGCCCATGCGTGTGTTATCGCTCGCGATAACCGCGGCTCTCACCCGGAAGACTCCCCTCTGCCGCGACGACCCACCGGATACATCCGGTGGTATGTTGCAGAACGGGAGAAACGGGGGGCTTACCTTAGCCGGTCGGCCCAACGGGGAGGCGAACCCCTTGAACAAACCCTTAACCTCTAAGCTGAGAACGCGGCGAGAGAGGTCCCGTGTTTTACACGGGCGGCCGGTGGGTCCATCGGCCATTAGCGCAAACCTCAGGATACCAGGCGAAACCTGAGCGAAAAAGCCTTCTCCCCGGAAAGGGCGTCACCCGGGGAGCGACCGTTCTTCGTCCCTACTCGTGGGAACAAACATGAAAAAATTACAACTAACTAAAAACAAAACGAAGAAGGAAGAAGGAAAGAAGGGAAGGAAAGGAGGAGGGAAGGAGATGGCGGAAAAGGAAAAGACCCAGGCACACAGGGACGATGCTAGTGCCTGGGAGGACATTATAGACTCAGGCGATTCTCAGTCGGAACTAAGCTCCGACGAGATCGACCTGAAGACACTTCTTGCAAAGATGAAGGGAAAGAAGAGGATCAAGGATCTGGCAACCTCTAGCGACTCGTGTGACGAGTCGCACAAGGCAAAATGGATCAAAGAATCCGAAACTGAAATTCTCGACAGCGACGACGAAGTCGAGCTGCCTCCGAGACCAGAGGGCCTAGTGCTAACTGAGGTGTTGAGCACCTCAAAGAAACTAAGAAGGTTTCTTAGATCCCTTGGACTTGACCAATCCAAACTAAGGGAAGGTGAAGAGCTCCTTGACACTATGATCAAGGAGCAAGAGGAAGAGTCGATGGAAGGATGCAGGTTCCGCATGGAACTAATCAATGAGATCAAAGATCTCAAAGGGAAACTGAATGCAAAGCAAGAACGACAGGAAGAGCAACCTGTCGAGAAAAAACTAAATGAGATATCGGCCAAGCTAGATAGTCTCATGTCTGAAGGAAGCCGCGGCCAAGAGGTTCAACCCTCCAAACCGCTGCTCTATTCAGACATCATCAAAGCGAATAAGTCAACAAGACAAGTGGCCAAAAAGACTGCCGTAAAGGAGTCTAAGCCAGCAGCTGCTATCTACCCTGTTAAGGGTAGTCAAATCAAGAGTAGCGAGGAAACTAAGAGAGTACTGTCGGATTGTATCAATCCGACAGAGCAGAAGATACGAATCCGGAACCTGAGGAAACTCGGGAACTCCGGTATTCTAATAGAGACAGAATCTGCTAAGGACCTTGAGCAAGTCCTTAGCAACAGAGACCTAAGGGAGAAAATGGATATTGGTCCCCTCCGAAAGAGGAGACCAAAGATAATCATATTTGGAGTCCCCTCTGAGACATCAGAGGAGGAACTCCAACAGGCAATCCTCAGGCAGAACCTCGAGTTGAACTCGGAGGAGGAATTAGAAGAGGAGTTCAAACTCCTCTTCAAAACAGGAAAAAAGGACAGAGAGGTCACCAACTGGGTGGCAGAGGTCTCTCCAAAAACCCGGAAAATCCTGCTGAGCAGGAACCGGGTATTTATAGGGTTCCACGCCTACGGGCTCAAGGACTATATAACTGCAACACGTTGCTTCAAATGCCAGTCATTTGGGCACGTGGCTAAGCATTGCAGAGCTAAAACCGACACGTGCGGGCACTGCGGTAAGGACGGGCATACCTATGACAAATGCCCGTCAAAAGATGAGAAACCTTCTTGCATTAACTGCAAGCGAGCTGGCAGACCAGCCAACCATGGGCTCAGAGACAAGAGCTGCACGGCGTACAAATACGCCTTAGAACTGAGCCTTAGTAGAATTGACTTTGGCAATGAGGAAGAAAGGCATAAAGAGAGAAAGAAATAGACAACCCTGACGATCTGTCGCAGGTAATACCCTAACAACCGGGTATTCAAGATCGTAGGGTGTAATAGGCATGAGAACGGCTACCACACCGTTGCCGAAACCTGCTAGAGACCGAAGCGCTAAGCTGGTAACTCCGCCTCCTCGTGGCCCCCGCTGGTAACGCTCCTGTGTCGGCGCAAGCTGACACGGTAGCGGCTAA
>NW_027489700.1:5000-7500 GCF_050948215.1 Halictus rubicundus | reverse complement strand
ACGCTTGGATAATCGATTGCTCGACTCCCAGTGCGAGGCGTTCGACCTCCTCTCGGCCGTTGGGCCGGAGGGTTAAGTTCCTCCTGCTTTCCAGCAGCGTTCGTTCGAATCTGGGCCAGTTCGCAGTGTTCAGGTTGAACCGCCCCAATTGGCCCCGGTTCTCCCTTTCTACTGCGAACTGCAACGAAAACTCAATGACTCGGTGGTCGCTGGATGTTAGGTCATGGACCTCCCAGTCTCGCACTTTGTCGGACATGTCGCTAGTCACTAATGTGACATCGATATAGGACTCTCCCAGTGAGCTGGAGTACGTGGGCATACTACCAGCTTCGTTCAAAATAACTAAGTCGTGTCGGGCCATGAACTCTTCGAGCTTTCGGCCTCTCGCGTCTGTCTTCGAATTCCCCCAAAGGGTAGATTTTCCGTTGACGTCGGCTGCAATCACGACTCGGTTATGGTTTAGCGCCGCAAGCACATTCTCCAGTCGAGCCAGACTTGGTTCTATGTCCTCCGAACATTGAAAGTACTGGCTGACTAGGTAGACGTTTCCGAAATTGCCTTGAATGCTTACACAGGAGAGATGCGTGTCGCACAAATGCGTGAGTTTGACCACGGTTAGATCCCGGTTTATGACAACTGTTGCCGCCATAGGTTGGTCTCCTTCCGTGTGCACTCCCGCTGAGCCCAGTCCGGGCAATTTGCCCCGCCAGCTGTACGGCTCTTGTGCTAGTAACACATCGGGTCTCCTGGTATGCAGCAAAGAAATGATTTCGTCGGTCACGACCCGAGAGCGCTGCATATTATGCTGCACAACTCGAATCTGCCTCTGAGATCGTCTATCTTCGGTGTGTCTAACCATAATTGGTTCGAGCTACTACTTGCTGTAACGCGACCTGATAGGACTCGCACAGCTTGTCTCTCGACTTATGATCGTGCGGCTTGCCTCGATCCTTACAATTAGAGCAGACGGGTCCGCTCTTCTTGTTTTTGCACGAGGCAAAGGTATGCCCCGATTGGGCGCAGTGACCGCATACGTCTTCTTTGTGCTTGCATCGTTTGGCCGTGTGGCCGAACTTCTGGCACTTGAAGCACCGAGTTACCGAGACGTAGTCCTGTACACGACAGCACGACCAGCCCATGTAAACTCGGCCTTCCCCACTTTTCAGCCGCCGGCGAACCTGCGGACTGACTTCGATGACCCAGTTGGCCGCCTCCCTGCCCTTGGGACCGACTTGAAAGCCGACCTTCAGGTTAGAGGCAAACTCTTTCTGGGTCATCTCTGGAAGGTTTTGCTTCCAGAGACTGGAAGCAACCTCGTCTCTCGTCAACTCTCGAGGAACGTCGTACACTATGAGTGACGGGTTTCTCTTGGTTGGCAGAGAGACAGAGAGTCCTGCATCTTTCAGGCTGTTACTTCCCGTAAAGGCCCGAAGATCCTCACTGCGTTCAGTCTCGACGACTATGCCACCGGAGTGGATGCGTCGAACCGACTTCACGCGGATCTTCTCCTTGTTGGGTTTCACCAAGGAGAGGACAGTCCGCTTGGTCGCTTCGCTGTCCTGCTTCTTGCCCTTCGGCGGGAAGATCTTCACCACATGCTGTGGTGGCTTCACCGCGTCTTGGGAAACCTTCTTGCAGTCGACCTTTACCTTGTCGGCGTAGGTCGATTGCACGCGCATACCAGCTTGACCGGTCGGCATTGACCGCGGGGCAGTCAGCGACACAGTCTTTGCACTCACGGTTCGAGCCTTCTCTGCTCTTGCCGCTACGAGCTGCCCTTCGAGGTAGCCATTCCGAAGAATGAGCTCCATCACCAGCTCGTTGAGTGCGTTCGCTTGTTCGATGATCTCCTTGGCCGTGATCTTTGCGAGACGCGATTTCCCGCGCACGCAGATCTTCGTCACCTCGGAGACCTTTTGAAAGGCCTCTTCTCTAATGAGATCGAGGCTCCTTTCATTGGGCCCGGAAGCCGCCTCCTTCGGCTTCCTTCCCTTCTTCTTTTTCTTCCCTTTGCCTGGTGCTGGCTTGGGGTCGAATTTGTCTTTTTCGGAGGGGACCGGTTCCTTATCCCCTCCTTTTCCATGGTCACCTTTGGGCTCTGGGTTTTCATCCCCGTCGAGCACCGTGCCATTTTTGTCAGAGACAAGGTTAGCACCTTGCCCCTGATCTTTTGTGCTCTTCCCGGACGTTGAGGAAGAGCCCTTCTTCTTTGGCGACTTGGTCGCCTTCTTCTTTTTAGGTTTCGGTTCCGGTTTTGGTTCCGGCTGAGGTACATCCTCTTTCTTCCCATCAGCCTCGACCTCGACCTCGACCTTCACCGGCAAAAGTGCATCGCACCTTACGAGGGGCACACAAGGTGTCAAAACGATTACATCGTTATCTACCTCGGCCCTCTCGATTTTAGTTGCGGTGGCTTCACCCCCGGCAGTGCCGGGCGCTGGACCCACCGTCTTGACTCGCTTTGATTTTCGTGTAATACCCATGTGATATTGTGAGATTT
>NW_027489699.1:7500-17500 GCF_050948215.1 Halictus rubicundus | reverse complement strand
TCGAAAATCGTCTAGGACCGATAGGGAAAAAGTTTCCTCTTGGCGGTGGGACTTAGAAAAATTTTCGTCGAACGTCCGACGGAGTAGCACATCCGTCCATTATTTGCTAATAACTCGATAAATAATAATTGTAGCGAGTTTGGTGTTATGATATATATTGTTAGAAACCGTCTATATTACAGTGATATCACGTCGAAAATCGTCTAGGACCGATACGGAAAAAGTTTCCTCTTGGCGGTGGGACTTAGAAAAATTTTCGTCGAACGTCCGACGGAGTAGCACATCCGTCCATTATTTGCTAATAACTCGATAAATAATAATTGTAGCGAGTTTGGTGTTATGATATATATTGTTAGAAACCGTCTATATTACAGTGATATCACGTCGAAAATCGTCTAGGACCGATAGGGAAAAAGTTTCCTCTTGGCGGTGGGACTTAGAAAAATTTTCGTCGAACGTCCGACGGAGTAGCACATCCGTCCATTATTTGCTAATAACTCGATAAATAATAATTGTAGCGAGTTTGGTGTTATGATATATATTGTTAGAAACCGTCTATATTACAGTGATATCACGTCGAAAATCGTCTAGGACCGATAGGGAAAAAGTTTCCTCTTGGCGGTGGGACTTAGAAAAATTTCCAGAGTTTTGTCGACGGAGTAGCACATCCGTCCATTATTTGCTAATAACTCGATAAATAATAATTGTAGCGAGTTTGGTGTTATGATATATATTGTTAGAAACCGTCTATATTACAGTGATATCACGTCGAAAATCGTCTAGGACCGATACGGAAAAAGTTTCCTCTTAGCGGTGGGACTTAGAAAAATTTCCAGAGTTTTGTCGACGGAGTAGCACATCCGTCCATTATTTGCTAATAACTCGATAAATAATAATTGTAGCGAGTTTGGTGTTATGATATATATTGTTAGAAACCGTCTATATTACAGTGATATCACGTCGAAAATCGTCTAGGACCGATACGGAAAAAGTTTCCTCTTAGCGGTGGGACTTAGAAAAATTTCCAGAGTTTTGTCGACGGAGTAGCACATCCGTCCATTATTTGCTAATAACTCGATAAATAATAATTGTAGCGAGTTTGGTGTTATGATACATATTGTTAGAAACCGTCTATATTACAGTGATATCACGTCGAAAATCGTCTAGGACCGATACGGAAAAAGTTTCCTCTTAGCGGTGGGACTTAGAAAAATTTTCGTCGAACGTCCGACGGAGTAGCACATCCGTCCATTATTTGCTAATAACTCGATAAATAATAATTGTAGCGAGTTTGGTGTTATGATATATATTGTTAGAAACCGTCTATATTACAGTGATATCACGTCGAAAATCGTCTAGGACCGATACGGAAAAAGTTTCCTCTTGGCGGTGGGACTTAGAAAAATTTTCGTCGAACGTCCGACGGAGTAGCACATCCGTCCATTATTTGCTAATAACTCGATAAATAATAATTGTAGCGAGTTTGGTGTTATGATATATATTGTTAGAAACCGTCTATATTACAGTGATATCACGTCGAAAATCGTCTAGGACCGATAGGGAAAAAGTTTCCTCTTGGCGGTGGGACTTAGAAAAATTTTCGTCGAACGTCCGACGGAGTAGCACATCCGTCCATTATTTGCTAATAACTCGATAAATAATAATTGTAGCGAGTTTGGTGTTATGATATATATTGTTAGAAACCGTCTATATTACAGTGATATCACGTCGAAAATCGTCTAGGACCGATAGGGAAAAAGTTTCCTCTTGGCGGTGGGACTTAGAAAAATTTCCAGAGTTTTGTCGACGGAGTAGCACATCCGTCCATTATTTGCTAATAACTCGATAAATAATAATTGTAGCGAGTTTGGTGTTATGATATATATTGTTAGAAACCGTCTATATTACAGTGATATCACGTCGAAAATCGTCTAGGACCGATACGGAAAAAGTTTCCTCTTAGCGGTGGGACTTAGAAAAATTTCCAGAGTTTTGTCGACGGAGTAGCACATCCGTCCATTATTTGCTAATAACTCGATAAATAATAATTGTAGCGAGTTTGGTGTTATGATATATATTGTTAGAAACCGTCTATATTACAGTGATATCACGTCGAAAATCGTCTAGGACCGATAGGGAAAAAGTTTCCTCTTGGCGGTGGGACTTAGAAAAATTTCCAGAGTTTTGTCGACGGAGTAGCACATCCGTCCATTATTTGCTAATAACTCGATAAATAATAATTGTAGCGAGTTTGGTGTTATGATATATATTGTTAGAAACCGTCTATATTACAGTGATATCACGTCGAAAATCGTCTAGGACCGATACGGAAAAAGTTTCCTCTTGGCGGTGGGACTTAGAAAAATTTCCAGAGTTTTGTCGACGGAGTAGCACATCCGTCCATTATTTGCTAATAACTCGATAAATAATAATTGTAGCGAGTTTGGTGTTATGATATATATTGTTAGAAACCGTCTATATTACAGTGATATCACGTCGAAAATCGTCTAGGACCGATAGGGAAAAAGTTTCCTCTTGGCGGTGGGACTTAGAAAAATTTCCAGAGTTTTGTCGACGGAGTAGCACATCCGTCCATTATTTGCTAATAACTCGATAAATAATAATTGTAGCGAGTTTGGTGTTATGATATATATTGTTAGAAACCGTCTATATTACAGTGATATCACGTCGAAAATCGTCTAGGACCGATAGGGAAAAAGTTTCCTCTTGGCGGTGGGACTTAGAAAAATTTCCAGAGTTTTGTCGACGGAGTAGCACATCCGTCCATTATTTGCTAATAACTCGATAAATAATAATTGTAGCGAGTTTGGTGTTATGATATATATTGTTAGAAACCGTCTATATTACAGTGATATCACGTCGAAAATCGTCTAGGACCGATAGGGAAAAAGTTTCCTCTTGGCGGTGGGACTTAGAAAAATTTCCAGAGTTTTGTCGACGGAGTAGCACATCCGTCCATTATTTGCTAATAACTCGATAAATAATAATTGTAGCGAGTTTGGTGTTATGATATATATTGTTAGAAACCGTCTATATTACAGTGATATCACGTCGAAAATCGTCTAGGACCGATACGGAAAAAGTTTCCTCTTGGCGGTGGGACTTAGAAAAATTTCCAGAGTTTTGTCGACGGAGTAGCACATCCGTCCATTATTTGCTAATAACTCGATAAATAATAATTGTAGCGAGTTTGGTGTTATGATATATATTGTTAGAAACCGTCTATATTACAGTGATATCACGTCGAAAATCGTCTAGGACCGATAGGGAAAAAGTTTCCTCTTGGCGGTGGGACTTAGAAAAATTTCCAGAGTTTTGTCGACGGAGTAGCACATCCGTCCATTATTTGCTAATAACTCGATAAATAATAATTGTAGCGAGTTTGGTGTTATGATATATATTGTTAGAAACCGTCTATATTACAGTGATATCACGTCGAAAATCGTCTAGGACCGATAGGGAAAAAGTTTCCTCTTGGCGGTGGGACTTAGAAAAATTTTCGTCGAACGTCCGACGGAGTAGCACATCCGTCCATTATTTGCTAATAACTCGATAAATAATAATTGTAGCGAGTTTGGTGTTATGATATATATTGTTAGAAACCGTCTATATTACAGTGATATCACGTCGAAAATCGTCTAGGACCGATACGGAAAAAGTTTCCTCTTGGCGGTGGGACTTAGAAAAATTTTCGTCGAACGTCCGACGGAGTAGCACATCCGTCCATTATTTGCTAATAACTCGATAAATAATAATTGTAGCGAGTTTGGTGTTATGATATATATTGTTAGAAACCGTCTATATTACAGTGATATCACGTCGAAAATCGTCTAGGACCGATAGGGAAAAAGTTTCCTCTTGGCGGTGGGACTTAGAAAAATTTTCGTCGAACGTCCGACGGAGTAGCACATCCGTCCATTATTTGCTAATAACTCGATAAATAATAATTGTAGCGAGTTTGGTGTTATGATATATATTGTTAGAAACCGTCTATATTACAGTGATATCACGTCGAAAATCGTCTAGGACCGATAGGGAAAAAGTTTCCTCTTGGCGGTGGGACTTAGAAAAATTTCCAGAGTTTTGTCGACGGAGTAGCACATCCGTCCATTATTTGCTAATAACTCGATAAATAATAATTGTAGCGAGTTTGGTGTTATGATATATATTGTTAGAAACCGTCTATATTACAGTGATATCACGTCGAAAATCGTCTAGGACCGATACGGAAAAAGTTTCCTCTTGGCGGTGGGACTTAGAAAAATTTCCAGAGTTTTGTCGACGGAGTAGCACATCCGTCCATTATTTGCTAATAACTCGATAAATAATAATTGTAGCGAGTTTGGTGTTATGATATATATTGTTAGAAACCGTCTATATTACAGTGATATCACGTCGAAAATCGTCTAGGACCGATAGGGAAAAAGTTTCCTCTTGGCGGTGGGACTTAGAAAAATTTCCAGAGTTTTGTCGACGGAGTAGCACATCCGTCCATTATTTGCTAATAACTCGATAAATAATAATTGTAGCGAGTTTGGTGTTATGATATATATTGTTAGAAACCGTCTATATTACAGTGATATCACGTCGAAAATCGTCTAGGACCGATAGGGAAAAAGTTTCCTCTTGGCGGTGGGACTTAGAAAAATTTTCGTCGAACGTCCGACGGAGTAGCACATCCGTCCATTATTTGCTAATAACTCGATAAATAATAATTGTAGCGAGTTTGGTGTTATGATATATATTGTTAGAAACCGTCTATATTACAGTGATATCACGTCGAAAATCGTCTAGGACCGATAGGGAAAAAGTTTCCTCTTGGCGGTGGGACTTAGAAAAATTTTCGTCGAACGTCCGACGGAGTAGCACATCCGTCCATTATTTGCTAATAACTCGATAAATAATAATTGTAGCGAGTTTGGTGTTATGATATATATTGTTAGAAACCGTCTATATTACAGTGATATCACGTCGAAAATCGTCTAGGACCGATACGGAAAAAGTTTCCTCTTGGCGGTGGGACTTAGAAAAATTTTCGTCGAACGTCCGACGGAGTAGCACATCCGTCCATTATTTGCTAATAACTCGATAAATAATAATTGTAGCGAGTTTGGTGTTATGATATATATTGTTAGAAACCGTCTATATTACAGTGATATCACGTCGAAAATCGTCTAGGACCGATAGGGAAAAAGTTTCCTCTTGGCGGTGGGACTTAGAAAAATTTCCAGAGTTTTGTCGACGGAGTAGCACATCCGTCCATTATTTGCTAATAACTCGATAAATAATAATTGTAGCGAGTTTGGTGTTATGATATATATTGTTAGAAACCGTCTATATTACAGTGATATCACGTCGAAAATCGTCTAGGACCGATACGGAAAAAGTTTCCTCTTAGCGGTGGGACTTAGAAAAATTTCCAGAGTTTTGTCGACGGAGTAGCACATCCGTCCATTATTTGCTAATAACTCGATAAATAATAATTGTAGCGAGTTTGGTGTTATGATATATATTGTTAGAAACCGTCTATATTACAGTGATATCACGTCGAAAATCGTCTAGGACCGATAGGGAAAAAGTTTCCTCTTGGCGGTGGGACTTAGAAAAATTTCCAGAGTTTTGTCGACGGAGTAGCACATCCGTCCATTATTTGCTAATAACTCGATAAATAATAATTGTAGCGAGTTTGGTGTTATGATATATATTGTTAGAAACCGTCTATATTACAGTGATATCACGTCGAAAATCGTCTAGGACCGATAGGGAAAAAGTTTCCTCTTGGCGGTGGGACTTAGAAAAATTTCCAGAGTTTTGTCGACGGAGTAGCACATCCGTCCATTATTTGCTAATAACTCGATAAATAATAATTGTAGCGAGTTTGGTGTTATGATATATATTGTTAGAAACCGTCTATATTACAGTGATATCACGTCGAAAATCGTCTAGGACCGATAGGGAAAAAGTTTCCTCTTGGCGGTGGGACTTAGAAAAATTTTCGTCGAACGTCCGACGGAGTAGCACATCCGTCCATTATTTGCTAATAACTCGATAAATAATAATTGTAGCGAGTTTGGTGTTATGATATATATTGTTAGAAACCGTCTATATTACAGTGATATCACGTCGAAAATCGTCTAGGACCGATACGGAAAAAGTTTCCTCTTGGCGGTGGGACTTAGAAAAATTTTCGTCGAACGTCCGACGGAGTAGCACATCCGTCCATTATTTGCTAATAACTCGATAAATAATAATTGTAGCGAGTTTGGTGTTATGATATATATTGTTAGAAACCGTCTATATTACAGTGATATCACGTCGAAAATCGTCTAGGACCGATACGGAAAAAGTTTCCTCTTGGCGGTGGGACTTAGAAAAATTTTCGTCGAACGTCCGACGGAGTAGCACATCCGTCCATTATTTGCTAATAACTCGATAAATAATAATTGTAGCGAGTTTGGTGTTATGATATATATTGTTAGAAACCGTCTATATTACAGTGATATCACGTCGAAAATCGTCTAGGACCGATACGGAAAAAGTTTCCTCTTGGCGGTGGGACTTAGAAAAATTTTCGTCGAACGTCCGACGGAGTAGCACATCCGTCCATTATTTGCTAATAACTCGATAAATAATAATTGTAGCGAGTTTGGTGTTATGATATATATTGTTAGAAACCGTCTATATTACAGTGATATCACGTCGAAAATCGTCTAGGACCGATAGGGAAAAAGTTTCCTCTTGGCGGTGGGACTTAGAAAAATTTTCGTCGAACGTCCGACGGAGTAGCACATCCGTCCATTATTTGCTAATAACTCGATAAATAATAATTGTAGCGAGTTTGGTGTTATGATATATATTGTTAGAAACCGTCTATATTACAGTGATATCACGTCGAAAATCGTCTAGGACCGATACGGAAAAAGTTTCCTCTTGGCGGTGGGACTTAGAAAAATTTCCAGAGTTTTGTCGACGGAGTAGCACATCCGTCCATTATTTGCTAATAACTCGATAAATAATAATTGTAGCGAGTTTGGTGTTATGATATATATTGTTAGAAACCGTCTATATTACAGTGATATCACGTCGAAAATCGTCTAGGACCGATAGGGAAAAAGTTTCCTCTTGGCGGTGGGACTTAGAAAAATTTCCAGAGTTTTGTCGACGGAGTAGCA
Organism: Halictus rubicundus; assembly: GCF_050948215.1. Taxonomy (NCBI): domain Eukaryota; kingdom Metazoa; phylum Arthropoda; class Insecta; order Hymenoptera; family Halictidae; genus Halictus; species Halictus rubicundus. Next base: position 10,307 of record NW_027489699.1, on the reverse strand, counting down.
CATCCGTCCATTATTTGCTAATAACTCGATAAATAATAATTGTAGCGAGTTTGGTGTTATGATATATATTGTTAGAAACCGTCTATATTACAGTGATATCACGTCGAAAATCGTCTAGGACCGATAGGGAAAAAGTTTCCTCTTGGCGGTGGGACTTAGAAAAATTTTCGTCGAACGTCCGACGGAGTAGCACATCCGTCCATTATTTGCTAATAACTCGATAAATAATAATTGTAGCGAGTTTGGTGTTATGATATATATTGTTAGAAACCGTCTATATTACAGTGATATCACGTCGAAAATCGTCTAGGACCGATACGGAAAAAGTTTCCTCTTGGCGGTGGGACTTAGAAAAATTTTCGTCGAACGTCCGACGGAGTAGCACATCCGTCCATTATTTGCTAATAACTCGATAAATAATAATTGTAGCGAGTTTGGTGTTATGATATATATTGTTAGAAACCGTCTATATTACAGTGATATCACGTCGAAAATCGTCTAGGACCGATGGGGAAAAAGTTTCCTCTTGGCGGTGGGACTTAGAAAAATTTTCGTCGAACGTCCGACGGAGTAGCACATCCGTCCATTATTTGCTAATAACTCGATAAATAATAATTGTAGCGAGTTTGGTGTTATGATATATATTGTTAGAAACCGTCTATATTACAGTGATATCACGTCGAAAATCGTCTAGGACCGATAGGGAAAAAGTTTCCTCTTGGCGGTGGGACTTAGAAAAATTTCCAGAGTTTTGTCGACGGAGTAGCACATCCGTCCATTATTTGCTAATAACTCGATAAATAATAATTGTAGCGAGTTTGGTGTTATGATATATATTGTTAGAAACCGTCTATATTACAGTGATATCACGTCGAAAATCGTCTAGGACCGATACGGAAAAAGTTTCCTCTTAGCGGTGGGACTTAGAAAAATTTCCAGAGTTTTGTCGACGGAGTAGCACATCCGTCCATTATTTGCTAATAACTCGATAAATAATAATTGTAGCGAGTTTGGTGTTATGATATATATTGTTAGAAACCGTCTATATTACAGTGATATCACGTCGAAAATCGTCTAGGACCGATACGGAAAAAGTTTCCTCTTAGCGGTGGGACTTAGAAAAATTTCCAGAGTTTTGTCGACGGAGTAGCACATCCGTCCATTATTTGCTAATAACTCGATAAATAATAATTGTAGCGAGTTTGGTGTTATGATATATATTGTTAGAAACCGTCTATATTACAGTGATATCACGTCGAAAATCGTCTAGGACCGATAGGGAAAAAGTTTCCTCTTGGCGGTGGGACTTAGAAAAATTTTCGTCGAACGTCCGACGGAGTAGCACATCCGTCCATTATTTGCTAATAACTCGATAAATAATAATTGTAGCGAGTTTGGTGTTATGATATATATTGTTAGAAACCGTCTATATTACAGTGATATCACGTCGAAAATCGTCTAGGACCGATACGGAAAAAGTTTCCTCTTGGCGGTGGGACTTAGAAAAATTTTCGTCGAACGTCCGACGGAGTAGCACATCCGTCCATTATTTGCTAATAACTCGATAAATAATAATTGTAGCGAGTTTGGTGTTATGATATATATTGTTAGAAACCGTCTATATTACAGTGATATCACGTCGAAAATCGTCTAGGACCGATACGGAAAAAGTTTCCTCTTAGCGGTGGGACTTAGAAAAATTTCCAGAGTTTTGTCGACGGAGTAGCACATCCGTCCATTATTTGCTAATAACTCGATAAATAATAATTGTAGCGAGTTTGGTGTTATGATATATATTGTTAGAAACCGTCTATATTACAGTGATATCACGTCGAAAATCGTCTAGGACCGATAGGGAAAAAGTTTCCTCTTGGCGGTGGGACTTAGAAAAATTTCCAGAGTTTTGTCGACGGAGTAGCACATCCGTCCATTATTTGCTAATAACTCGATAAATAATAATTGTAGCGAGTTTGGTGTTATGATATATATTGTTAGAAACCGTCTATATTACAGTGATATCACGTCGAAAATCGTCTAGGACCGATACGGAAAAAGTTTCCTCTTAGCGGTGGGACTTAGAAAAATTTCCAGAGTTTTGTCGACGGAGTAGCACATCCGTCCATTATTTGCTAATAACTCGATAAATAATAATTGTAGCGAGTTTGGTGTTATGATATATATTGTTAGAAACCGTCTATATTACAGTGATATCACGTCGAAAATCGTCTAGGACCGATAGGGAAAAAGTTTCCTCTTGGCGGTGGGACTTAGAAAAATTTCCAGAGTTTTGTCGACGGAGTAGCACATCCGTCCATTATTTGCTAATAACTCGATAAATAATAATTGTAGCGAGTTTGGTGTTATGATATATATTGTTAGAAACCGTCTATATTACAGTGATATCACGTCGAAAATCGTCTAGGACCGATAGGGAAAAAGTTTCCTCTTGGCGGTGGGACTTAGAAAAATTTCCAGAGTTTTGTCGACGGAGTAGCACATCCGTCCATTATTTGCTAATAACTCGATAAATAATAATTGTAGCGAGTTTGGTGTTATGATATATATTGTTAGAAACCGTCTATATTACAGTGATATCACGTCGAAAATCGTCTAGGACCGATACGGAAAAAGTTTCCTCTTAGCGGTGGGACTTAGAAAAATTTCCAGAGTTTTGTCGACGGAGTAGCACATCCGTCCATTATTTGCTAATAACTCGATAAATAATAATTGTAGCGAGTTTGGTGTTATGATATATATTGTTAGAAACCGTCTATATTACAGTGATATCACGTCGAAAATCGTCTAGG
>NW_027489699.1:0-2500 GCF_050948215.1 Halictus rubicundus | reverse complement strand
GTCTGACACCCTACTCTGTGTGGCGATAGCGCACACACGAGCGTGGGACGAATGACCGCTGCCAGAGCCGGCTGTGAGTCCCGCTCTATTTATCGAGTTCGCGTATGACATAGAGCACAAAACGTCGCCGCATGCGTGTTCGTTGACGAACACGTATATTCGAGAGGACCGGCTGCGTAGCTCGCGTAAAGCTGTGTGCGATTCTGACACTCTACTCTCTGTGTGGCGATAATACAGTGCACAAGAGCTTGGGACGAACGATCGCGCACGGCCAGAGCCGGCTGTGAAGTCCGCTAGTATCGAATAATCTTTCTCCGTGCACAATTGGAAATGTGTTTCGAGAGGACCGGCTGCGTAGCTCGCGTAAAGCTGTGTGCGATTCTGACACTCTACTCTCTGTGTGGCGATAATACAGTGCACAAGAGCTTGGGACGAACGATCGCGCACGGCCAGAGCCGGCTGTGAAGTCCGCTAGTATCGAATAATCGTTCTCCGTGCACAATTGGAAATGTGTTTCGAGAGGACCGGCTGCGTAGCTCGCGTAAAGCTGTGTGCGATTCTGACACTCTACTCTCTGTGTGGCGATAATACAGTGCACAAGAGCTTGGGACGAACGATCGCGCACGGCCAGAGCCGGCTGTGAAGTCCGTTAGTTATCGAGTTCATTCTCCAATAAGAGAGAGGAGGAGGAGAAGTGTCGGGATCCAGTATCGGGTTGTCTATGATCCCCGTCGTTTTCTGAATTCTCCTCCTGTGTTTTCCACTTTAAAGGTTTTTCAATGTATTTTCCGCCCGGCCGTCGGATACGTGTGCGCATTGCAATCGCGTACTCGCGACGGTTTCCGTTTCTACGGACGATCGTGTGTCGTCCTTAAAAACGACGCCTGAATCTCCTTCGCGCGCTGGTTGGAGCTTTCAGGTATCGGCGTTCTTATGAACCGCAGAACAAGAGACATAATTATATATTGATTATAAATCAAATTATACGATTACCCTGAACGGTGGATCACTTGGCTCGTGGGTCGATGAAGAACGCAGCTAATTGCGCGTCAACGTGTGAACTGCAGGACACATGAACATCGACATTTCGAACGCACATTGCGGTCCACGGATACAATTCCTGGACCACGCCTGGCTGAGGGTCGTTTACGTAACCAAATACTGCTTGCGTTGCTCTTGTAAGTCCCCGCCGTCGCTTACCTCTCCATGTCGAATTTTGTGGAGGGCGCAAAGAGCGTTTCTGAGTCGGGTTGCAAAGATGCTACGTACGAGCGAACGATGGACGTTTCGTCGGCGTTTGACGCGGTTCTGTGAAAATTGCAAATTTTACATTGCGTCTAACGGTCTTCGTGAGAAGAAGGAAATAGGAATGGGTATCACATTCGGACTTGCGTGAGTGTTTTGCGGCGTCGTGAGTCGTATTTTCAATACGACCGCCCGTGAACACCGCTCCGACGATCGAAATCTCTCTCTCCTCTCTCTCTGGAACGATTCGCATTGCGGAAGAAGCGTTTCACTCTCGAACATTTTACGCGCTCCCGACGTCGTCTGAAATGATGCGTATACGAAAGGTATAAGAGTCTCAAGAGACTACAGTGAATGGACACAAATAAAGAAAGAGATACCGGACACCCGTGTAAAATCTGTGTGCGCAACTGTGGCGTGCAACGTAAGCCCCAGGGAGATGATATATAAAATAAAATACGTCTGTGCGTGGATGTGTCTCTCTACACATAATTGCGGCGGAGGGTCGTCGTTGCCAGCGACTTCGACAAACATATTCTTAGAGTTCGCGAGACAGTGGTCTCTCGTTCTACGAACGCTTTGATGACTGATGGACATAGCAACATTTGGCATTGTGCGGGATGCGCACGCGTACTTGTATCGGGTCGAATAATTTCCCCGTCGTCGCGTGTCCTCGCTAATCCGTTGCGGATTCCATCGCCACGTTCGTTGAATTGAATGACGACCGAGATCTCGTGTCTCTTTGGTTTGATCGATGATATCGCGTCGTGCAGCGTTTCTGTACCCCCGTGTGTCTAGTGTAGTAGAGAAACCCCACCGGGTGTTGAAAATATATATACTCCTCTATGGAGTGGCTTTCGAACATCGTTGTCACCACAACGTGTTGTCACGCAGAGCACGAGAAGGTGAAGGTGAAAACAAACCTTTGTCGGTCGCCCCATGTCTTTTTTTCTTCATTGTCGATCGCGAGACCGCGCGATCTGTCGGTCGTCCAGTCCCCGGAAGTTCTTTTCGACGGACGTTAAAGTTAACCGGCCGATCGTCTAGCGAGAGTTTCCGATCGACGAACAAAATGAAGAAATCTCTATATATACATTATATAGAGAAAAGACACTTTGGTGTGGCGCATAAGATATATGGTTTTGTTTTTTTTTTTTTTTTTTTTTTGTGCTCCTCTGTACGTTCTCGCGTACTTTTAATGCTTTCGGTGAAATATACGAAACATTTTTTTTTCACGTTTGACGACCTCAGAGTA
>NW_027489698.1:15000-28639 GCF_050948215.1 Halictus rubicundus | reverse complement strand
ATATCACGTCGAAAATCGTCTAGGACCGATAGGGAAAAAGTTTCCTCTTGGCGGTGGGACTTAGAAAAATTTCCAGAGTTTTGTCGACGGAGTAGCACATCCGTCCATTATTTGCTAATAACTCGATAAATAATAATTGTAGCGAGTTTGGTGTTATGATATATATTGTTAGAAACCGTCTATATTACAGTGATATCACGTCGAAAATCGTCTAGGACCGATAGGGAAAAAGTTTCCTCTTGGCGGTGGGACTTAGAAAAATTTTCGTCGAACGTCCGACGGAGTAGCACATCCGTCCATTATTTGCTAATAACTCGATAAATAATAATTGTAGCGAGTTTGGTGTTATGATATATATTGTTAGAAACCGTCTATATTACAGTGATATCACGTCGAAAATCGTCTAGGACCGATACGGAAAAAGTTTCCTCTTAGCGGTGGGACTTAGAAAAATTTCCAGAGTTTTGTCGACGGAGTAGCACATCCGTCCATTATTTGCTAATAACTCGATAAATAATAATTGTAGCGAGTTTGGTGTTATGATACATATTGTTAGAAACCGTCTATATTACAGTGATATCACGTCGAAAATCGTCTAGGACCGATACGGAAAAAGTTTCCTCTTAGCGGTGGGACTTAGAAAAATTTCGTCGAACGTCCGACGGAGTAGCACATCCGTCCATTATTTGCTAATAACTCGATAAATAATAATTGTAGCGAGTTTGGTGTTATGATATATATTGTTAGAAACCGTCTATATTACAGTGATATCACGTCGAAAATCGTCTAGGACCGATACGGAAAAAGTTTCCTCTTGGCGGTGGGACTTAGAAAAATTTCCAGAGTTTGTCGACGGAGTAGCACATCCGTCCATTATTTGCTAATAACTCGATAAATAATAATTGTAGCGAGTTTGGTGTTATGATATATATTGTTAGAAACCGTCTATATTACAGTGATATCACGTCGAAAATCGTCTAGGACCGATAGGGAAAAAGTTTCCTCTTGGCGGTGGGACTTAGAAAAATTTTCGTCGAACGTCCGACGGAGTAGCACATCCGTCCATTATTTGCTAATAACTCGATAAATAATAATTGTAGCGAGTTTGGTGTTATGATATATATTGTTAGAAACCGTCTATATTACAGTGATATCACGTCGAAAATCGTCTAGGACCGATACGGAAAAAGTTTCCTCTTAGCGGTGGGACTTAGAAAAATTTTCGTCGAACGTCCGACGGAGTAGCACATCCGTCCATTATTTGCTAATAACTCGATAAATAATAATTGTAGCGAGTTTGGTGTTATGATATATATTGTTAGAAACCGTCTATATTACAGTGATATCACGTCGAAAATCGTCTAGGACCGATACGGAAAAAGTTTCCTCTTAGCGGTGGGACTTAGAAAAATTTCCAGAGTTTTGTCGACGGAGTAGCACATCCGTCCATTATTTGCTAATAACTCGATAAATAATAATTGTAGCGAGTTTGGTGTTATGATATATATTGTTAGAAACCGTCTATATTACAGTGATATCACGTCGAAAATCGTCTAGGACCGATAGGGAAAAAGTTTCCTCTTGGCGGTGGGACTTAGAAAAATTTTCGTCGAACGTCCGACGGAGTAGCACATCCGTCCATTATTTGCTAATAACTCGATAAATAATAATTGTAGCGAGTTTGGTGTTATGATATATATTGTTAGAAACCGTCTATATTACAGTGATATCACGTCGAAAATCGTCTAGGACCGATACGGAAAAAGTTTCCTCTTGGCGGTGGGACTTAGAAAAATTTTCGTCGAACGTCCGACGGAGTAGCACATCCGTCCATTATTTGCTAATAACTCGATAAATAATAATTGTAGCGAGTTTGGTGTTATGATATATATTGTTAGAAACCGTCTATATTACAGTGATATCACGTCGAAAATCGTCTAGGACCGATACGGAAAAAGTTTCCTCTTGGCGGTGGGACTTAGAAAAATTTCCAGAGTTTTGTCGACGGAGTAGCACATCCGTCCATTATTTGCTAATAACTCGATAAATAATAATTGTAGCGAGTTTGGTGTTATGATATATATTGTTAGAAACCGTCTATATTACAGTGATATCACGTCGAAAATCGTCTAGGACCGATAGGGAAAAAGTTTCCTCTTGGCGGTGGGACTTAGAAAAATTTTCGTCGAACGTCCGACGGAGTAGCACATCCGTCCATTATTTGCTAATAACTCGATAAATAATAATTGTAGCGAGTTTGGTGTTATGATATATATTGTTAGAAACCGTCTATATTACAGTGATATCACGTCGAAAATCGTCTAGGACCGATAGGGAAAAAGTTTCCTCTTGGCGGTGGGACTTAGAAAAATTTTCGTCGAACGTCCGACGGAGTAGCACATCCGTCCATTATTTGCTAATAACTCGATAAATAATAATTGTAGCGAGTTTGGTGTTATGATATATATTGTTAGAAACCGTCTATATTACAGTGATATCACGTCGAAAATCGTCTAGGACCGATAGGGAAAAAGTTTCCTCTTGGCGGTGGGACTTAGAAAAATTTCCAGAGTTTTGTCGACGGAGTAGCACATCCGTCCATTATTTGCTAATAACTCGATAAATAATAATTGTAGCGAGTTTGGTGTTATGATATATATTGTTAGAAACCGTCTATATTACAGTGATATCACGTCGAAAATCGTCTAGGACCGATAGGGAAAAAGTTTCCTCTTGGCGGTGGGACTTAGAAAAATTTTCGTCGAACGTCCGACGGAGTAGCACATCCGTCCATTATTTGCTAATAACTCGATAAATAATAATTGTAGCGAGTTTGGTGTTATGATATATATTGTTAGAAACCGTCTATATTACAGTGATATCACGTCGAAAATCGTCTAGGACCGATACGGAAAAAGTTTCCTCTTGGCGGTGGGACTTAGAAAAATTTTCGTCGAACGTCCGACGGAGTAGCACATCCGTCCATTATTTGCTAATAACTCGATAAATAATAATTGTAGCGAGTTTGGTGTTATGATATATATTGTTAGAAACCGTCTATATTACAGTGATATCACGTCGAAAATCGTCTAGGACCGATACGGAAAAAGTTTCCTCTTAGCGGTGGGACTTAGAAAAATTTCCAGAGTTTTGTCGACGGAGTAGCACATCCGTCCATTATTTGCTAATAACTCGATAAATAATAATTGTAGCGAGTTTGGTGTTATGATATATATTGTTAGAAACCGTCTATATTACAGTGATATCACGTCGAAAATCGTCTAGGACCGATAGGGAAAAAGTTTCCTCTTGGCGGTGGGACTTAGAAAAATTTTCGTCGAACGTCCGACGGAGTAGCACATCCGTCCATTATTTGCTAATAACTCGATAAATAATAATTGTAGCGAGTTTGGTGTTATGATATATATTGTTAGAAACCGTCTATATTACAGTGATATCACGTCGAAAATCGTCTAGGACCGATACGGAAAAAGTTTCCTCTTGGCGGTGGGACTTAGAAAAATTTTCGTCGAACGTCCGACGGAGTAGCACATCCGTCCATTATTTGCTAATAACTCGATAAATAATAATTGTAGCGAGTTTGGTGTTATGATATATATTGTTAGAAACCGTCTATATTACAGTGATATCACGTCGAAAATCGTCTAGGACCGATAGGGAAAAAGTTTCCTCTTGGCGGTGGGACTTAGAAAAATTTTCGTCGAACGTCCGACGGAGTAGCACATCCGTCCATTATTTGCTAATAACTCGATAAATAATAATTGTAGCGAGTTTGGTGTTATGATATATATTGTTAGAAACCGTCTATATTACAGTGATATCACGTCGAAAATCGTCTAGGACCGATAGGGAAAAAGTTTCCTCTTGGCGGTGGGACTTAGAAAAATTTCCAGAGTTTTGTCGACGGAGTAGCACATCCGTCCATTATTTGCTAATAACTCGATAAATAATAATTGTAGCGAGTTTGGTGTTATGATATATATTGTTAGAAACCGTCTATATTACAGTGATATCACGTCGAAAATCGTCTAGGACCGATAGGGAAAAAGTTTCCTCTTGGCGGTGGGACTTAGAAAAATTTTCGTCGAACGTCCGACGGAGTAGCACATCCGTCCATTATTTGCTAATAACTCGATAAATAATAATTGTAGCGAGTTTGGTGTTATGATATATATTGTTAGAAACCGTCTATATTACAGTGATATCACGTCGAAAATCGTCTAGGACCGATACGGAAAAAGTTTCCTCTTGGCGGTGGGACTTAGAAAAATTTTCGTCGAACGTCCGACGGAGTAGCACATCCGTCCATTATTTGCTAATAACTCGATAAATAATAATTGTAGCGAGTTTGGTGTTATGATATATATTGTTAGAAACCGTCTATATTACAGTGATATCACGTCGAAAATCGTCTAGGACCGATACGGAAAAAGTTTCCTCTTAGCGGTGGGACTTAGAAAAATTTCCAGAGTTTTGTCGACGGAGTAGCACATCCGTCCATTATTTGCTAATAACTCGATAAATAATAATTGTAGCGAGTTTGGTGTTATGATATATATTGTTAGAAACCGTCTATATTACAGTGATATCACGTCGAAAATCGTCTAGGACCGATAGGGAAAAAGTTTCCTCTTGGCGGTGGGACTTAGAAAAATTTCCAGAGTTTTGTCGACGGAGTAGCACATCCGTCCATTATTTGCTAATAACTCGATAAATAATAATTGTAGCGAGTTTGGTGTTATGATATATATTGTTAGAAACCGTCTATATTACAGTGATATCACGTCGAAAATCGTCTAGGACCGATAGGGAAAAAGTTTCCCTCTTGGCGGTGGGACTTAGAAAAATTTTCGTCGAACGTCCGACGGAGTAGCACATCCGTCCATTATTTGCTAATAACTCGATAAATAATAATTGTAGCGAGTTTGGTGTTATGATATATATTGTTAGAAACCGTCTATATTACAGTGATATCACGTCGAAAATCGTCTAGGACCGATACGGAAAAAGTTTCCTCTTAGCGGTGGGACTTAGAAAAATTTCCAGAGTTTTGTCGACGGAGTAGCACATCCGTCCATTATTTGCTAATAACTCGATGAATAATAATTGTAGCGAGTTTGGTGTTATGATATATATTGTTAGAAACCGTCTATATTACAGTGATATCACGTCGAAAATCGTCTAGGACCGATAGGGAAAAAGTTTCCTCTTGGCGGTGGGACTTAGAAAAATTTTCGTCGAACGTCCGACGGAGTAGCACATCCGTCCATTATTTGCTAATAACTCGAAGAATAATAATTGTAGCGAGTTTGGTGTTATGATATATATTGTTAGAAACCGTCTATATTACAGTGATATCACGTCGAAAATCGTCTAGGACCGATAGGGAAAAAGTTTCCTCTTGGCGGTGGGACTTAGAAAAATTTTCGTCGAACGTCCGACGGAGTAGCACATCCGTCCATTATTTGCTAATAACTCGATAAATAATAATTGTAGCGAGTTTGGTGTTATGATATATATTGTTAGAAACCGTCTATATTACAGTGATATCACGTCGAAAATCGTCTAGGACCGATACGGAAAAAGTTTCCTCTTAGCGGTGGGACTTAGAAAAATTTCCAGAGTTTTGTCGACGGAGTAGCACATCCGTCCATTATTTGCTAATAACTCGATGAATAATAATTGTAGCGAGTTTGGTGTTATGATATATATTGTTAGAAACCGTCTATATTACAGTGATATCACGTCGAAAATCGTCTAGGACCGATAGGGAAAAAGTTTCCTCTTGGCGGTGGGACTTAGAAAAATTTTCGTCGAACGTCCGACGGAGTAGCACATCCGTCCATTATTTGCTAATAACTCGATAAATAATAATTGTAGCGAGTTTGGTGTTATGATATATATTGTTAGAAACCGTCTATATTACAGTGATATCACGTCGAAAATCGTCTAGGACCGATACGGAAAAAGTTTCCTCTTAGCGGTGGGACTTAGAAAAATTTCCAGAGTTTTGTCGACGGAGTAGCACATCCGTCCATTATTTGCTAATAACTCGATAAATAATAATTGTAGCGAGTTTGGTGTTATGATATATATTGTTAGAAACCGTCTATATTACAGTGATATCACGTCGAAAATCGTCTAGGACCGATAGGGAAAAAGTTTCCTCTTGGCGGTGGGACTTAGAAAAATTTCCAGAGTTTTGTCGACGGAGTAGCACATCCGTCCATTATTTGCTAATAACTCGATAAATAATAATTGTAGCGAGTTTGGTGTTATGATATATATTGTTAGAAACCGTCTATATTACAGTGATATCACGTCGAAAATCGTCTAGGACCGATAGGGAAAAAGTTTCCTCTTGGCGGTGGGACTTAGAAAAATTTTCGTCGAACGTCCGACGGAGTAGCACATCCGTCCATTATTTGCTAATAACTCGATAAATAATAATTGTAGCGAGTTTGGTGTTATGATATATATTGTTAGAAACCGTCTATATTACAGTGATATCACGTCGAAAATCGTCTAGGACCGATACGGAAAAAGTTTCCTCTTAGCGGTGGGACTTAGAAAAATTTCCAGAGTTTTGTCGACGGAGTAGCACATCCGTCCATTATTTGCTAATAACTCGATAAATAATAATTGTAGCGAGTTTGGTGTTATGATACATATTGTTAGAAACCGTCTATATTACAGTGATATCACGTCGAAAATCGTCTAGGACCGATACGGAAAAAGTTTCCTCTTAGCGGTGGGACTTAGAAAAATTTTCGTCGAACGTCCGACGGAGTAGCACATCCGTCCATTATTTGCTAATAACTCGATAAATAATAATTGTAGCGAGTTTGGTGTTATGATATATATTGTTAGAAACCGTCTATATTACAGTGATATCACGTCGAAAATCGTCTAGGACCGATACGGAAAAAGTTTCCTCTTGGCGGTGGGACTTAGAAAAATTTCCAGAGTTTTGTCGACGGAGTAGCACATCCGTCCATTATTTGCTAATAACTCGATAAATAATAATTGTAGCGAGTTTGGTGTTATGATATATATTGTTAGAAACCGTCTATATTACAGTGATATCACGTCGAAAATCGTCTAGGACCGATAGGGAAAAAGTTTCCTCTTGGCGGTGGGACTTAGAAAAATTTTCGTCGAACGTCCGACGGAGTAGCACATCCGTCCATTATTTGCTAATAACTCGATAAATAATAATTGTAGCGAGTTTGGTGTTATGATATATATTGTTAGAAACCGTCTATATTACAGTGATATCACGTCGAAAATCGTCTAGGACCGATACGGAAAAAGTTTCCTCTTAGCGGTGGGACTTAGAAAAATTTTCGTCGAACGTCCGACGGAGTAGCACATCCGTCCATTATTTGCTAATAACTCGATAAATAATAATTGTAGCGAGTTTGGTGTTATGATATATATTGTTAGAAACCGTCTATATTACAGTGATATCACGTCGAAAATCGTCTAGGACCGATACGGAAAAAGTTTCCTCTTAGCGGTGGGACTTAGAAAAATTTCCAGAGTTTTGTCGACGGAGTAGCACATCCGTCCATTATTTGCTAATAACTCGATAAATAATAATTGTAGCGAGTTTGGTGTTATGATATATATTGTTAGAAACCGTCTATATTACAGTGATATCACGTCGAAAATCGTCTAGGACCGATAGGGAAAAAGTTTCCTCTTGGCGGTGGGACTTAGAAAAATTTTCGTCGAACGTCCGACGGAGTAGCACATCCGTCCATTATTTGCTAATAACTCGATAAATAATAATTGTAGCGAGTTTGGTGTTATGATATATATTGTTAGAAACCGTCTATATTACAGTGATATCACGTCGAAAATCGTCTAGGACCGATACGGAAAAAGTTTCCTCTTGGCGGTGGGACTTAGAAAAATTTTCGTCGAACGTCCGACGGAGTAGCACATCCGTCCATTATTTGCTAATAACTCGATAAATAATAATTGTAGCGAGTTTGGTGTTATGATATATATTGTTAGAAACCGTCTATATTACAGTGATATCACGTCGAAAATCGTCTAGGACCGATACGGAAAAAGTTTCCTCTTGGCGGTGGGACTTAGAAAAATTTCCAGAGTTTTGTCGACGGAGTAGCACATCCGTCCATTATTTGCTAATAACTCGATAAATAATAATTGTAGCGAGTTTGGTGTTATGATATATATTGTTAGAAACCGTCTATATTACAGTGATATCACGTCGAAAATCGTCTAGGACCGATAGGGAAAAAGTTTCCTCTTGGCGGTGGGACTTAGAAAAATTTTCGTCGAACGTCCGACGGAGTAGCACATCCGTCCATTATTTGCTAATAACTCGATAAATAATAATTGTAGCGAGTTTGGTGTTATGATATATATTGTTAGAAACCGTCTATATTACAGTGATATCACGTCGAAAATCGTCTAGGACCGATACGGAAAAAGTTTCCTCTTAGCGGTGGGACTTAGAAAAATTTCCAGAGTTTTGTCGACGGAGTAGCACATCCGTCCATTATTTGCTAATAACTCGATGAATAATAATTGTAGCGAGTTTGGTGTTATGATATATATTGTTAGAAACCGTCTATATTACAGTGATATCACGTCGAAAATCGTCTAGGACCGATAGGGAAACAGTTTCCTCTTGGCGGTGGGACTTAGAAAAATTTTCGTCGAACGTCCGACGGAGTAGCACATCCGTCCATTATTTGCTAATAACTCGAAGAATAATAATTGTAGCGAGTTTGGTGTTATGATATATATTGTTAGAAACCGTCTATATTACAGTGATATCACGTCGAAAATCGTCTAGGACCGATAGGGAAAAAGTTTCCTCTTGGCGGTGGGACTTAGAAAAATTTTCGTCGAACGTCCGACGGAGTAGCACATCCGTCCATTATTTGCTAATAACTCGATAAATAATAATTGTAGCGAGTTTGGTGTTATGATATATATTGTTAGAAACCGTCTATATTACAGTGATATCACGTCGAAAATCGTCTAGGACCGATACGGAAAAAGTTTCCTCTTAGCGGTGGGACTTAGAAAAATTTCCAGAGTTTTGTCGACGGAGTAGCACATCCGTCCATTATTTGCTAATAACTCGATGAATAATAATTGTAGCGAGTTTGGTGTTATGATATATATTGTTAGAAACCGTCTATATTACAGTGATATCACGTCGAAAATCGTCTAGGACCGATAGGGAAAAAGTTTCCTCTTGGCGGTGGGACTTAGAAAAATTTTCGTCGAACGTCCGACGGAGTAGCACATCCGTCCATTATTTGCTAATAACTCGATAAATAATAATTGTAGCGAGTTTGGTGTTATGATATATATTGTTAGAAACCGTCTATATTACAGTGATATCACGTCGAAAATCGTCTAGGACCGATACGGAAAAAGTTTCCTCTTAGCGGTGGGACTTAGAAAAATTTCCAGAGTTTTGTCGACGGAGTAGCACATCCGTCCATTATTTGCTAATAACTCGATAAATAATAATTGTAGCGAGTTTGGTGTTATGATATATATTGTTAGAAACCGTCTATATTACAGTGATATCACGTCGAAAATCGTCTAGGACCGATAGGGAAAAAGTTTCCTCTTGGCGGTGGGACTTAGAAAAATTTCCAGAGTTTTGTCGACGGAGTAGCACATCCGTCCATTATTTGCTAATAACTCGATAAATAATAATTGTAGCGAGTTTGGTGTTATGATATATATTGTTAGAAACCGTCTATATTACAGTGATATCACGTCGAAAATCGTCTAGGACCGATAGGGAAAAAGTTTCCTCTTGGCGGTGGGACTTAGAAAAATTTTCGTCGAACGTCCGACGGAGTAGCACATCCGTCCATTATTTGCTAATAACTCGATAAATAATAATTGTAGCGAGTTTGGTGTTATGATATATATTGTTAGAAACCGTCTATATTACAGTGATATCACGTCGAAAATCGTCTAGGACCGATACGGAAAAAGTTTCCTCTTAGCGGTGGGACTTAGAAAAATTTCCAGAGTTTTGTCGACGGAGTAGCACATCCGTCCATTATTTGCTAATAACTCGATAAATAATAATTGTAGCGAGTTTGGTGTTATGATACATATTGTTAGAAACCGTCTATATTACAGTGATATCACGTCGAAAATCGTCTAGGACCGATACGGAAAAAGTTTCCTCTTAGCGGTGGGACTTAGAAAAATTTTCGTCGAACGTCCGACGGAGTAGCACATCCGTCCATTATTTGCTAATAACTCGATAAATAATAATTGTAGCGAGTTTGGTGTTATGATATATATTGTTAGAAACCGTCTATATTACAGTGATATCACGTCGAAAATCGTCTAGGACCGATACGGAAAAAGTTTCCTCTTGGCGGTGGGACTTAGAAAAATTTCCAGAGTTTTGTCGACGGAGTAGCACATCCGTCCATTATTTGCTAATAACTCGATAAATAATAATTGTAGCGAGTTTGGTGTTATGATATATATTGTTAGAAACCGTCTATATTACAGTGATATCACGTCGAAAATCGTCTAGGACCGATAGGGAAAAAGTTTCCTCTTGGCGGTGGGACTTAGAAAAATTTTCGTCGAACGTCCGACGGAGTAGCACATCCGTCCATTATTTGCTAATAACTCGATAAATAATAATTGTAGCGAGTTTGGTGTTATGATATATATTGTTAGAAACCGTCTATATTACAGTGATATCACGTCGAAAATCGTCTAGGACCGATACGGAAAAAGTTTCCTCTTAGCGGTGGGACTTAGAAAAATTTTCGTCGAACGTCCGACGGAGTAGCACATCCGTCCATTATTTGCTAATAACTCGATAAATAATAATTGTAGCGAGTTTGGTGTTATGATATATATTGTTAGAAACCGTCTATATTACAGTGATATCACGTCGAAAATCGTCTAGGACCGATACGGAAAAAGTTTCCTCTTAGCGGTGGGACTTAGAAAAATTTCCAGAGTTTTGTCGACGGAGTAGCACATCCGTCCATTATTTGCTAATAACTCGATAAATAATAATTGTAGCGAGTTTGGTGTTATGATATATATTGTTAGAAACCGTCTATATTACAGTGATATCACGTCGAAAATCGTCTAGGACCGATAGGGAAAAAGTTTCCTCTTGGCGGTGGGACTTAGAAAAATTTTCGTCGAACGTCCGACGGAGTAGCACATCCGTCCATTATTTGCTAATAACTCGATAAATAATAATTGTAGCGAGTTTGGTGTTATGATATATATTGTTAGAAACCGTCTATATTACAGTGATATCACGTCGAAAATCGTCTAGGACCGATACGGAAAAAGTTTCCTCTTGGCGGTGGGACTTAGAAAAATTTTCGTCGAACGTCCGACGGAGTAGCACATCCGTCCATTATTTGCTAATAACTCGATAAATAATAATTGTAGCGAGTTTGGTGTTATGATATATATTGTTAGAAACCGTCTATATTACAGTGATATCACGTCGAAAATCGTCTAGGACCGATACGGAAAAAGTTTCCTCTTGGCGGTGGGACTTAGAAAAATTTCCAGAGTTTTGTCGACGGAGTAGCACATCCGTCCATTATTTGCTAATAACTCGATAAATAATAATTGTAGCGAGTTTGGTGTTATGATATATATTGTTAGAAACCGTCTATATTACAGTGATATCACGTCGAAAATCGTCTAGGACCGATAGGGAAAAAGTTTCCTCTTGGCGGTGGGACTTAGAAAAATTTTCGTCGAACGTCCGACGGAGTAGCACATCCGTCCATTATTTGCTAATAACTCGATAAATAATAATTGTAGCGAGTTTGGTGTTATGATATATATTGTTAGAAACCGTCTATATTACAGTGATATCACGTCGAAAATCGTCTAGGACCGATACGGAAAAAGTTTCCTCTTAGCGGTGGGACTTAGAAAAATTTCCAGAGTTTTGTCGACGGAGTAGCACATCCGTCCATTATTTGCTAATAACTCGATGAATAATAATTGTAGCGAGTTTGGTGTTATGATATATATTGTTAGAAACCGTCTATATTACAGTGATATCACGTCGAAAATCGTCTAGGACCGATAGGGAAAAAGTTTCCTCTTGGCGGTGGGACTTAGAAAAATTTTCGTCGAACGTCCGACGGAGTAGCACATCCGTCCATTATTTGCTAATAACTCGAAGAATAATAATTGTAGCGAGTTTGGTGTTATGATATATATTGTTAGAAACCGTCTATATTACAGTGATATCACGTCGAAAATCGTCTAGGACCGATAGGGAAAAAGTTTCCTCTTGGCGGTGGGACTTAGAAAAATTTTCGTCGAACGTCCGACGGAGTAGCACATCCGTCCATTATTTGCTAATAACTCGATAAATAATAATTGTAGCGAGTTTGGTGTTATGATATATATTGTTAGAAACCGTCTATATTACAGTGATATCACGTCGAAAATCGTCTAGGACCGATACGGAAAAAGTTTCCTCTTAGCGGTGGGACTTAGAAAAATTTCCAGAGTTTTGTCGACGGAGTAGCACATCCGTCCATTATTTGCTAATAACTCGATGAATAATAATTGTAGCGAGTTTGGTGTTATGATATATATTGTTAGAAACCGTCTATATTACAGTGATATCACGTCGAAAATCGTCTAGGACCGATAGGGAAAAAGTTTCCTCTTGGCGGTGGGACTTAGAAAAATTTTCGTCGAACGTCCGACGGAGTAGCACATCCGTCCATTATTTGCTAATAACTCGATAAATAATAATTGTAGCGAGTTTGGTGTTATGATATATATTGTTAGAAACCGTCTATATTACAGTGATATCACGTCGAAAATCGTCTAGGACCGATACGGAAAAAGTTTCCTCTTAGCGGTGGGACTTAGAAAAATTTCCAGAGTTTTGTCGACGGAGTAGCACATCCGTCCATTATTTGCTAATAACTCGATAAATAATAATTGTAGCGAGTTTGGTGTTATGATATATATTGCTAGAAATCGTCTATATTACAGTGATATCACGTTGAAAATCGTCTAGGACCGATACTTAAAAATTTTCCTCTTATTTGTGGGACTTAGAAAAATTTTCAAAGTTCGGTGAATTATGAAAAGTTGGTTATTTTGTGTAAAATAATATAGAAATGTTAAAATTTATTATATTTTGTGAAAAAAATTTTTATACTTTTTTCGCTCTAAGTTCCAACAGCCCCGCCGGGAGGTCTGTTGCCGCGGCGGTTTGCGGCCATAAGCGCGCGTGCTATTGACCGCGCGGCGCCGGCGTCCCGGCCGGCCGTTCGGTATCTATAAGAGAGTCGACGGTTCGGTCGAGTCGGTCGGTGCAGCGCGCGTCTGTGGCTATTCTACGATCTCGGTCGAGAAGCAGTCATGGGCGCCTCGAGACTTCGGTCTTGACTGTTTCGTACCGTGCTTCGTATCGAATTATTCTCTACACAGCATTGCCACGGGTCGGTGTCCTAGACCGAATGGCCCTTATGTGGCGAGCCTTCCCTTAGTGGAGGTTGGTGACTTGTATTCACTTTTGTGTTTACTCGTACTAACTGAGCATCAACTCTTATGTCCGAGCGACTAAGGTATGAAA
>NW_027489698.1:10000-12500 GCF_050948215.1 Halictus rubicundus | reverse complement strand
CCTGCGGAAGGATCATTACAATTTCAAACATCTGCCAGATCCATGAATATATATATATATATACATACAAAAATGCTTTAAAAGCACACAGAAAAGACCAACAGGAGAGTACAAGGTTATAATAAAAGGAATTCACTCTCCTGTGTAATCATCGTATGATGAGAAAATAAAGAAAAAGGGGAGTAGGGGATGTGTATAGCGACGAACTACTCCCCATGCAACGGCTTACGTGTGGAGGTCATAGTTACGCATGGAGTACATAGTTACTCAAAGCGTACGATTCTCCCGTCCAAAATTAAGGCGCAGAGAGCCCGCCAGACCATTTGTGCACAAACACGGCAATATATAATATATGCACTCTTTCGACAATGGGACGAAAGATCTCAATGAGAATGAAACAGAGGGTGCTTGCGTGAAGGTGGAGCATCGCATCGTTTACTTGTATTGGGGAGTGAGTGCGAAGAGCTGTACTTCGGGTCTTCGGGAATCGTCACCGACGTTCACATTGCAAACTCGAACGATCAATAGGGTGCGGTTTCCCGTCGGACGCTGAATGTTATAGCTTAACCACGAATATAGAAATACCCGTCGTTACGAATCGATGTTTTTCACCCGCCACCTGATGGATCGTGTTCTCTTTGATAAAAATACCTCGTGTCAAAGAGACGTGTATACTATAATATACGCCATTGGTCTGCCTGTGTGTAGGCTCTCCGACAATTATATGGACAATTACGGTCGCAAGAACAGGGATGTAAGCGTCGATTCGAATCCACATATCGCGCTTCCTCGGTCTTCGCCTGTGGTGTCCGAGATACGTCCATTGGAAACGGTGGTGTTGTCTCTCCTCTAGAGAAAGAGAGGACAACAACAGGGTACCTGTGGAAAACTTGCGGTGAACGCGTTGTGTTCTGTCACGAACGTCGAGGAATAGGATGAGAGAAGGACCGGCTGTGAAGCTCGCTTTTAAAGCTGCGTGAGTCTGACACCCTACTCTGTGTGGCGATAGCGCACACACGAGCGTGGGACGAATGACCGCTGCCAGAGCCGGCTGTGAGTCCCGCTCTATTTATCGAGTTCGCGTATGACATAGAGCACAAAACGTCGCCGCATGCGTGTTCGTTGACGAACACGTATATTCGAGAGGACCGGCTGCGTAGCTCGCGTAAAGCTGTGTGCGATTCTGACACTCTACTCTCTGTGTGGCGATAATACAGTGCACAAGAGCTTGGGACGAACGATCGCGCACGGCCAGAGCCGGCTGTGAAGTCCGCTAGTATCGAATAATCTTTCTCCGTGCACAATTGGAAATGTGTTTCGAGAGGACCGGCTGCGTAGCTCGCGTAAAGCTGTGTGCGATTCTGACACTCTACTCTCTGTGTGGCGATAATACAGTGCACAAGAGCTTGGGACGAACGATCGCGCACGGCCAGAGCCGGCTGTGAAGTCCGCTAGTATCGAATAATCGTTCTCCGTGCACAATTGGAAATGTGTTTCGAGAGGACCGGCTGCGTAGCTCGCGTAAAGCTGTGTGCGATTCTGACACTCTACTCTCTGTGTGGCGATAATACAGTGCACAAGAGCTTGGGACGAACGATCGCGCACGGCCAGAGCCGGCTGTGAAGTCCGTTAGTTATCGAGTTCATTCTCCAATAAGAGAGAGGAGGAGGAGAAGTGTCGGGATCCAGTATCGGGTTGTCTATGATCCCCGTCGTTTTCTGAATTCTCCTCCTGTGTTTTCCACTTTAAAGGTTTTTCAATGTATTTTCCGCCCGGCCGTCGGATACGTGTGCGCATTGCAATCGCGTACTCGCGACGGTTTCCGTTTCTACGGACGATCGTGTGTCGTCCTTAAAAACGACGCCTGAATCTCCTTCGCGCGCTGGTTGGAGCTTTCAGGTATCGGCGTTCTTATGAACCGCAGAACAAGAGACATAATTATATATTGATTATAAATCAAATTATACGATTACCCTGAACGGTGGATCACTTGGCTCGTGGGTCGATGAAGAACGCAGCTAATTGCGCGTCAACGTGTGAACTGCAGGACACATGAACATCGACATTTCGAACGCACATTGCGGTCCACGGATACAATTCCTGGACCACGCCTGGCTGAGGGTCGTTTACGTAACCAAATACTGCTTGCGTTGCTCTTGTAAGTCCCCGCCGTCGCTTACCTCTCCATGTCGAATTTTGTGGAGGGCGCAAAGAGCGTTTCTGAGTCGGGTTGCAAAGATGCTACGTACGAGCGAACGATGGACGTTTCGTCGGCGTTTGACGCGGTTCTGTGAAAATTGCAAATTTTACATTGCGTCTAACGGTCTTCGTGAGAAGAAGGAAATAGGAATGGGTATCACATTCGGACTTGCGTGAGTGTTTTGCGGCGTCGTGAGTCGTATTTTCAATACGACCGCCCGTGAACACCGCTCCGACGATCGAAATCTCTCTCTCCTCTCTCTCTGGAACGATTCGCATTGCGGAAGAAGCGTTTCACTCT
>NW_027489697.1:0-28667 GCF_050948215.1 Halictus rubicundus | reverse complement strand
ATCCTATTCTCTATCCTATCCTATCCTCTATCCTATCCTATCCTCTATCCTATCCTATCCTCTATCCTATCCTATCCTATCCTCTATCTTATCCTATCCTCTATCATATCCTATCCTCTATCCTATCCTATCGTTTATCCTATCCTATCCTCTATCCTATTCTCTATCCGATCCTATCCTCTATCCTATCCTATGCTCTATCCTATCCTATCCTCTATCCTATCCTATTCTCTATCCTATCCTATCCTCCATCCTATCCTATCCTCTATCCTATCATATCCTCTATCCTATCCTATCCTCTATCATATCCTATCCTCTATCCTATCCTATACTCTATCCTATTCTATCCTCTATCCTATCCAATCCTATATCCTATTCTCTATCCTATCGAATCCTATATCCTATTCTCCATCCTATCCTATCCTCTATCCTATCCTATCCTCTATCCTATCCTATCCTCTATCCTATCCTATCCTATCCTCTATCCTATCCTATCCTCTATCATATCCTATCCTCTATCCTATGCTATCCTCTATCCTATTCTATCCTCTATCCTAGCCAATCCTATATCCTATTCTCTATTCTATCCTATCCTCTATCCTATCCTATCCTCTATCCTATCCTATCCTCTATCCTATCCTATTCTCTATCCTATCCTATCCTCTATCCTATCCTATCCTCTATCTTATCCTATCCTCTATCCTATCCTATCCTCTATCGTATATTATCCTCTATCCTATCCTATTCTCTATCCTATCCTATTCTCTATCCTATCCTATTCTCTATCCTATCCTATTCTCTATCCTATCCTATCCTCTATCCTATCCTATTCTCCATCCTATCCTATCCTCTATCCTATCCTATCCTCTATCCTATCCTATTCGCTATCCGATCCTATCCTATATCCTATCCTATTCTCCATCCTATCCTATCCTCTATCCTATCCTATCCTCTATCCTATCCTATTCGCTATCCTATCCTATCCTCTATCCTATCCTATCCTATATCCTATCCTATCCTCTATCCTATCCTATTCTCTATCCTATCCTATTCTCTATCCTATCCTATCCTCTATCGTATCCTATCCTATATCCTATCCAATCCACTATCCTATCCTATCCTCTATCCTATCCTATCCTCTATCCTATCCTATCCACTATCCTATCCTATCCTCTATCCTATCCTATCCTCTATCCTATCCTATCCTCTATCCTATCCTATCCTCTATCGTATCCTATCCTCTATCCTATCCTATCCTCTATCCTATCCTATCCGATATCCTATCCAATCCTATATCCTATTCTCTATTCTATCCTATCCTCTATCCTATCCTATCCTCTATCCTAACCTATCCTCTATCCTATCCTATTCTCTATCCTATCCTATCCTCTATCCTATCCTATCCTCTATCCTATTCTATCCTCTATCCTATCCAATCCTATATCGTATCCTCTATCCTATCCTATCCTCTATCCTATCCTATCCACTATCCTATCCTATCCTCTATCCTATCCTATCCTCTATCCTATCCTATCCTCTATCCTATTCTATCCTCTATCCTATCCAATCCTATATCGTATCCTCTATCCTATCCTATCCTCTATCCTATCCTATCCACTATCAAATCCTATCCTCTATCCTATCCTATCCTCTATCCTATCCTATCCGCTATCCTATCCAATCCTATATACTATTCTCTATCCTATCCTATCCTCTATGATATCCTATCCTCTATCCTAACCTATTCTCTATCATATCCTATCCTCTATCCTATCCTCTATTCTATCCATTCCTATATCCTATCCTCTATCATATCCTATCCTATCCTCTATCCTATCCTATCCCCTATCAAATCCTATCCTCTATCCTATCCTATCCTCTATCGTATCCTATCCTCTATTCTATCCAATCCTATATCGTATCCTCTATCCTATCCTATCCTCTATCGTATCCTATCCTCTATCCTATCCTATCCTCTATCCTATCCTATCCTCTATCCTATCCTATCCTCTATCCTATCCTATCCTCTATCCTATCCTATTCGCTATCCTATCCTATCCTCTATCCTATCCTATCCTCTATCCTATCCTATCCTCTATCCTATCCTATCCTCTATCCTATCCTATCCTCTATCGTATCCTATCCTCTAT
This sequence comes from Halictus rubicundus, assembly GCF_050948215.1. NCBI lineage: Eukaryota > Metazoa > Arthropoda > Insecta > Hymenoptera > Halictidae > Halictus > Halictus rubicundus. The sequence continues at coordinate 26,517 of NW_027489697.1, read as the reverse complement.
CCTATCCTATCCTCTATCCTATCCTATCCGCTATCCTATCCAATCCTATATCCTATTCTCTATTCTATCCTATCCTCTATCCTATCCTATCCTCTATCCTATCCTATCCTCTATCCTATCCTATTCTCTATCCTATCCTATCCTCTATCCTATCCTATCCTCTATCCTATCCTATTCTCCATCCTATCCTATCCTCTATCCTATCCTATCCTCTATCCTATCCTATTCTCTATCCTATCCTATCCTCTATCCTATCCTATCCTCTACCCTATCCTATCCTCTATCCTATCCTATCCTATTCTCTATCCTATCCTATCCTCTATCGTATCCTATCCTATATCCTATCCAATCCACTATCCTATCCTATCCTCTATCCTATCCTATCCTCTATCCTATCCTATCCACTATCCTATCCTATCCTCTATCCTATCCTATCCTCTATCCTATCCTATCCTCTATCCTATCCTATCCTCTATCCTATCCTATCCTCTATCCTATTCTATCCTCTATCCTATCCAATCCTATATCGTATCCTCTATCCTATCCTATCCTCTATCCTATCCTATCCACTATCCTATCCTATCCTCTATCCTATCCTATCCTCTATCCTATCGTATACTCTATCCTATCCTATCGTTTATCCTATCCTATCCTCTATCCTATCCTATTCTCTATCCTATCCTATCATCTATCCTATCCTATCCTCTATCCTATCCTATCCTCTATCGTATATTATCCTCTATCCTATCCTATTCTCTATCCTATCCTATTCTCTATCCTATCCTATCCTCTATCCTATCCTATTCCCCACCCTATCCTATCCTCTATCCTATCCTATCCTCTATCCTATCCTATCCTCTATCCTATCCTATAATCTATCCTATCCTATCCTATCCTCTATCTTATCCTATCCTCTATCATATCCTATCCTCTATCCTATCCTATCGTTTATCCTATCCTATCCTCTATTATATCCTATTCTCTATCCTATCCTATTCTCTATCCTATCCTATCCTCTATCGTATCCTATCCTATATCCTATCCAATCCACTATCCTATCCTATCCTCTATCCTATCCTATCCTCTATCCTATCCTATCCACTATCCTATCCTATCCTCTATCCTATCCTATCCTCTATCCTATCCTATTATCTATCCTATCCTATCCTCTATCCTATCCTATCCTCTATCGTATCCTATCCTCTATCCTATCCTATCCTCTATCCTATCCTATCCGCTATCCTATCCTATCCTCTATCCTATCCTATTCGCTATCCTATCCTATCCTCTATCCTATCCTATCCTATATCCTATCCTATCCTCTATCGTATCCTATCCTCTATCCTATCCTATCCTCTATCCTATCCTATTCTCTATCCTATCCTATCCTCTATCCTATCCTATCCTCTATCCTATTCTATCCTCTATCCTATCCTATCCTCTATCCTATCCTATCCTCTATCCTATCCTATTCTCTATCCTATCCTATCCTCTATCCTATCCTATCCTCTATCCTATTCTATCCTCTATCCTATCCAATCCTATATCGTATCCTCTATCCTATCCTATCCTCTATCCTATCCTATCCACTATCCTATCCTATCCTCTATCCTATCCTATCCTCTATCCTATCGTATACTCTATCCTATCCTATCGTTTATCCTATCCTATCCTCTATCCTATCCTATTCTCTATCCTATCCTATCCTCTATCCTATCCTATCCTCTATCCTATCCTATCCTCTATCGTATATTATCCTCTATCCTATCCTATTCTCTATCCTATCCTATTCTCTATCCTATCCTATCCTCTATCATATCCTATCCTCTATCCTATCCTATCCTATATCCTATCCTATCCTCTATCCTATCCTATTCTCTATCCTATCCTATTCTCTATCCTATCCTATCCTCTATCGTATCCTATCCTATATCCTATCCAATCAACTATCCTATCCTATCCTCTATCCTATCCTATCCTCTATCCTATCCTATCCACTATCCTATCCTATCCTCTATCCTATCCTATCCTCTATCCTATCCTATCCTCTATCCTATCCTATCCTCTATCCTATCCTATCCTCTATCATATCCTATCCTCTATCCTATGCTATCCTCTATCCTATTCTATCCTCTATCCTAGCCAATCCTATATCCTATTCTCTATCCTATCCTATCCTCTATCGTATCCTATCCTCTATCCTATCCTATCCTCTATCGTATCCTATCCTTTATCCTATCCTATCCTCTATCCTATCCTATCCTCTATCGTATCCTATCCTCTATCCTATCCTATCCTCTATCCTATCCTATCCGCCATCCTATCCAATCCTATATCCTATTCTCTATTCTATCCTATCCTCTATCCTATCCTATCCTCTATCCTAACCTATCCTCTATCCTATCCTATTCTCTATCCTATCCTATCCTCTATCCTATCCTATCCTCTATCCTATTCTATCCTCTATCCTATCCAATCCTATATCGTATCCTCTATCCTATCCTATCCTCTATCCTATCCTATCCACTATCCTATCCTATCCTCTATAGTATCCTATCCTCTATCCTATCGTATACTCTATCCTATCCTATCGTTTATCCTATCCTATCCTCTATCCTATCCTATCCTCTATCGTATATTATCCTCTATCCTATCCTATTCTCTATCCTATCCTATTCTCTATCCTATCCTATCCTCTATCCTATCCTATTCTCCATCCTATCCTATCCTCTATCCTATCCTATCCTCTATCCTATCCTATCCTCTATCCTATCCTATCCTCTATCCTATCCCATCCTCTATCCTATCCTATCCTCTATCCTATCCTATCCTCTATCCTAACCTATCCTCTATCCTATCCTATTCTCTATCCTATCCTATCCTCTATCCTATCCTATCCTCTATCCTATCCTATTCTCTATCCTATCCTATCCTCTATCGTATCCTATCCTATATCCTATCCAATCCACTATCCTATCCTATCCTCTATCCTATCCTATCCTCTATCCTATCCTATCCACTATCCTATCCTATCCTCTATCCTATCCTATCCTCTATCCTATCCTATCCTCTATCCTATCCTATCCTCTATCCTATCCTATCCTCTATCATATCCTATCCTCTATCCTATGCTATCCTCTATCCTATTCTATCCTCTATCCTAGCCAATCCTATATCCTATTCTCTATCCTATCCTATCCTCTATCGTATCCTATCCTCTATCCTATCCAATCCACTATCCTATCCTATCCTCTATCCTATCCTATCCTCTATCCTATCCTATCCACTATCCTATCCTATCCTCTATCCTATCCTATCCTCTATCCTATCCTATCCTCTATCCTATCCTATCCTCTATCCTATCCTATCCTCTATCGTATATTATCCTCTATCCTATCCTATTCTCTATCCTATCCTATTCTCTATCCTATCCTATCCTCTATCCTATCCTATTCCCCACCCTATCCTATCCTCTATCCTATCCTATCCTCTATCCTATCCTATCCTCTATCCTATCCTATAATCTATCCTATCCTATCCTATCCTCTATCTTATCCTATCCTCTATCATATCCTATCCTCTATCCTATCCTATCGTTTATCCTATCCTATCCTCTATTATATCCTATTCTCTATCCTATCCTATTCTCTATCCTATCCTATCCTCTATCGTATCCTATCCTATATCCTATCCAATCCACTATCCTATCCTATCCTCTATCCTATCCTATCCTCTATCCTATCCTATCCACTATCCTATCCTATCCTCTATCCTATCCTATCCTCTATCCTATCCTATTATCTATCCTATCCTATCCTCTATCCTATCCTATCCTCTATCGTATCCTATCCTCTATCCTATCCTATCCTCTATCCTATCCTATCCGCTATCCTATCCTATTTTTTTTTTTTTTTTTTCCGAGGAGGTAATCTCGTTACGGATACCCGAACCCCCCCGGGGGGGGGGTGGTCCGGGTTATGTGGGACTCCTCGGCTGGTTGGTGCAACGCCGAGTATACCCACTAACTCCTCCCCGTCCGTCCCTAGACTCCTGGGGGCACCCGTGCTCTGCGCGCGCATGTCAATCCGGTGTGCCTCCGCCTTAGCATACCACCCAGGGGGGGACGCGGCCCCCTCCCGTACCTACTCTATCCGAAGGCACCACGCAACGGACGACGTGGCGCCTTCCCCCCTGTTAGGCCGCCCGATGAGCATCCGAGCCCCCGCTCGAGATGCCCGGCGGCCTCCGGGGACGCCGTTGGTGACCGAGTGTAAGGGGATATCCGATCCCCCGCCTCGAGATCATCAAGGGCGTCCCCGCTCGCGTCAGAGGCGTCGCAACGGGGGTACGCCCCCGGGGCGTACCCTGCGCCGCCTCACCCCCCTTCGGCCGGGATCGTGATTACGCTCCCGATCCCGTTCCGCAGCCTCCTTCCGCAGCATAACCCGCTCGCAGAAGGAAGCGAACCCCCTCCACGCCTCCTCGCCACCGGCTGCCGCAGCGACGACAGCCGGGAGCGAGAGGTCGTGGCCCACCGCGCGCCGCAGGGCACGGCGCTCTCCCCCCCATGCCGGACACTCCTCCAGAGTGTGTTGCGCCGTGTCCCGCGGCTCGCCGCAGTGGTGACACGCCTCCTCGGTCTCCCTCCCGATGCGACACAGGTAGTCGCCGAAGCACCCGTGCCCGCTCATCACCTGCGTCACACGGTAGGAGACCCTATGCCCCATCCATCCCCTGTTCCATTGATCGAACACCGGGAGGATGGCCCGAACGGCCCGCCTCTCGCCCTCCCTCGTCCCGGGAAGGCTATCGCGCCACTCCCGGGCTGCGTGCCGCCGAGCATGTCGCCTGAGCTCATCCACCATGAGCCGCGCCTGATCCGGGGCCACCCCCCGGAGCCGGAGTTCCCTGGAGTGCGTATGCACATCCGCCAACACGCGGGCCTCCAGCTCGAGGGGGATCAGCCCCGACATCACCATCGCCGTCGCGTATGAAATGGTGCGGTACCCCCGCACGATGCCTATGGCCAGCCTGCGCTCGATGCGACGCAGCAGCGACCGTGTGCCGCCACTGCGCCCCCTAGCCAAGACATCGCGCGCCCACACAGGGGCTCCGTACAGGACCAAAACTCGCACCACCACCGCGAACAGACGACGCACCCGTCCACAGGGTCCCCCGAGATTCGGGAGAAGGCGACCGAGCGCAGCGGTCGCCCTCTCCGCCCGGGGCGCCAGCGACTCAAGGTGGCGGTCAAAACGCCACCGGCCGTCAAGCTCGAGTCCCAGGTACCGCATCTGGGACCCGACCTTGACCATCCCCTCCCCCACGCAGATCCAGCACTGGGGAGGCGCCGCCAACCGGGCCGAGCGGAGAAACCACATGGCCCTGGTTTTCTCGACGGACACCTCTAGGCCCAGCGACCGGATCGCGCGCACCGCGCGCCACGCGCCGCGCTCCGCCAGGCAGATGGCCTCCTTCGCATACCTCCCGGTGGCCAATACCAGCGTGTCGTCGGCGTAACACGTCAGGCTGACCCCGGGAGGCATCTCCTCCCGCAGGACGCGATCGTACGCAAGATTCCACAGCAACGGGCCCAACACCGAGCCCTGCGGAACCCCGCGCACGACGCCCCTGCGCACCATCCCGTACCGGCCGGGATACTCTATACGCCTGTCGGAGAGATAGCTCCCAATCACCCTTCTGAGATACAGAGGCACCCGGTGGAAGACCAGGGCCTCCATTATCCGATCCCAGGGGACGGTGTTGAACGCGTTAGCGATATCCAAGGATATCGCCAACGCAACACCGCCCCCCCTCGTACAGGCCTCCGAGAGAGCCCTCACCCGCCGAATGGCGTCGACGGTGGAGAGACCCTCCCGGAAGCCGAATTGAACCCCGCTCAGATCGGGGACCCCTCCCGCCGACAGGTGCCGGACGAGGCGTCCAACGAGTACGCGCTCGAACAACTTCCCCGCCTCGTCCAGCAGACAAATTGGCCGGTACCCTGAGGGCGAGTCCCGGGACTTGCCCCCCTTCGGAAGGAGGACCAACCTGCCCGACTTCCACTCCGTGGGGAACACCCCCTCCCTCAGACAGCCGTTATACAGCTGCCGGAGTTCGGCGGCGAGTCCCCCCTCCAGGGCCAAGACCAACGCGCGGCCCGGCACCCCGTCCGGGCCCGGGGCCTTGCTTCCCACCCGCCGCGCCCTGGCCATCGCCTCACCCAGCTCGCCGGCCGACACCTCCCACTCTATCCGCTATCCTATCCTATCCTCTATCCTATCCTATTCGCTATCCTATCCTATCCTCTATCCTATCCTATCCTATATCCTATCCTATCCTCTATCGTATAATATCCTCTATCCTATCCTATCCTCTATCCTATCCTATTCTCTATCCTATCCTATCCTCTATCCTATCCTATCCTCTATCCTATTCTATCCTCTATCCTATCCTATCCTCTATCCTATCCTATCCTCTATCCTATCCTATTCTCTATCCTATCCTATCCTCTATCCTATCCTATCCTCTATCCTATTCTATCCTCTATCCTATCCAATCCTATATCGTATCCTCTATCCTATCCTATCCTCTATCCTATCCTATCCTCTATCCTATCGTATACTCTATCCTATCCTATCGTTTATCCTATCCTATCCTCTATCCTATCCTATTCTCTATCCTATCCTATCCTCTATCCTATCCTATCCTCTATCCTATCCTATCGTTTATCCTATCCTATCCTCTATCCTATCCTATTCTCTATCCTATCCTATTCTCTATCCTATCCTATCCTCTATCCTATCCTATTCCCCACCCTATCCTATCCTCTATCCTATCCTATCCTCTATCCTATCCTATCCTCTATCCTATCCTATAATCTATCCTATCCTATCCTATCCTCTATCTTATCCTATCCTCTATCATATCCTATCCTCTATCCTATCCTATCGTTTATCCTATCCTATCCTCTATTATATCCTATTCTCTATCCTATCATATTCTCTATCCTATCCTATCCTCTATCGTATCCTATCCTGTATCCTATCCAATCCACTATCCTATCCTATCCTCTATCCTATCCTATCCTCTATCCTATCCTATCCACTATCCTATCCTATCCTCTATCCTATCCTATCCTCTATCCTATCCTATTATCTATCCTATCCTATCCTCTATCCTATCCTATCCTCTATCGTATCCTATCCTCTATCCTATCCTATCCTCTATCCTATCCTATCCTCTATCCTATCCTATCCTCTATCCTATCCTATCCTCTATCCTATCCTATCCTCTATCCTATCCTATCCTATCCTCTATCTTATCCTATCCTCTATCATATCTTATCCTCTATCCTATCCTATCGTTTATCCTATCCTATCCTCTATTATATCCTATTCTCTATCCTATCAGATTCTCTATCCTATCCTATCCTCTATCGTATCCTATCCTATATCCTATCCAATCCACTATACTATCCTATCCTCTATCCTATCCTATCCTCTATCCTATCCTATCCTCTATCCTATCCTATCCTCTATCGTATATTATCCTCTATCCTATCCTATCCTCTATCCTATCCTATCCTCTATCCTATCCTATTCTCTATCCTATCCTATCCTCTATCCTATCCTATCCTCTATCCTATCCTATCCTCTATCCTATCCTATCCTCTATCCTATCCTATCCTCTATCCTATCCTATCCTCTATCCTATCCTATCCTCTATCCTATCCTATCCGCTATCCTATCCAATCCTATATCCTATTCTCTATTCTATCCTATCCTCTATCCTATCCTATCCTCTATCCTAACCTATCCTCTATCCTATCCTATTCTCTATCCTATCCTATCCTCTATCCTATCCTATCCTCTATCCTATTCTATCCTCTATCCTATCCTATCCTATATCGTATCCTCTATCCTATCCTATCCTCTATCCTATCCTATCCACTATCCTATCCTATCCTCTATCCTATCCTATCCTCTATCCTATCGTATACTCTATCCTATCCTATCGTTTATCCTATCCTATCCTCTATCCTATCCTATTCTCTATCCTATCCTATCCTCTATCCTATCCTATCCTCTATCCTATCCTATCCTCTATCGTATATTATCCTCTATCCTATCCTATCCTCTATCCTATCCTATCCTCTATCCTATCCTATTCTCTATCCTATCCTATCCTCTATCCTATCCTATCCTCTATCCTATTCTATCCTCTATCCTATCCAATCCTATAGCGTATCCTCTATCCTATCCTATCCTCTATCCTATCCTATCCACTATCCTATCCTATCCTCTATCCTATCTTATCCTCTATCCTATCGTATACTCTATCCTATCCTATCGTTTATCCTATCCTATCCTCTATCCTATCCTATTCTCTATCCTATCCTATCCTCTATCCTATCCTATCCTCTATCGTATATTATCCTCTATCCTATCCTATTCTCTATCCTATCCTATCCTCTATCCTATTCTATCCTCTATCCTATCCTATCCTCTATCCTATCCTATCCTCTATCCTATCCTATTCTCTATCCTATCCTATCCTCTATCCTATCCTATCCTCTATCCTATTCTATCCTCTATCCTATCCAATCCTATATCGTATCCTCTATCCTATCCTATCCTCTATCCTATCCTATCCACTATCCTATCCTATCCTCTATCCTATCCTATCCTCTATCCTATCGTATACTCTATCCTATCCTATCGTTTATCCTATCCTATCCTCTATCCTATCCTATTCTCTATCCTATCCTATCCTCTATCCTATCCTATCCTCTATCCTATCCTATCCTCTATCGTATATTATCCTCTATCCTATCCTATTCTCTATCCTATCCTATTCTCTATCCTATCCTATCCTCTATCATATCCTATCCTCTATCCTATCCTATCCTATATCCTATCCTATCCTCTATCCTATCCTATTCTCTATCCTATCCTATTCTCTATCCTATCCTATCCTCTATCGTATCCTATCCTATATCCTATCCAATCAACTATCCTATCCTATCCTCTATCCTATCCTATCCTCTATCCTATCCTATCCACTATCCTATCCTATCCTCTATCCTATCCTATCCTCTATCCTATCCTATCCTCTATCCTATCCTATCCTCTATCCTATCCTATCCTCTATCATATCCTATCCTCTATCCTATGCTATCCTCTATCCTATTCTATCCTCTATCCTAGCCAATCCTATATCCTATTCTCTATCCTATCAGATTCTCTATCCTATCCTATCCTCTATCGTATCCTATCCTATATCCTATCCAATCCACTATACTATCCTATCCTCTATCCTATCCTATCCTCTATCCTATCCTATCCTCTATCCTATCCTATCCTCTATCGTATATTATCCTCTATCCTATCCTATCCTCTATCCTATCCTATCCTCTATCCTATCCTATTCTCTATCCTATCCTATCCTCTATCCTATCCTATTCTCTATCCTATCCTATCCTCTATCCTATCCTATCCTCTATCCTATCCTATCCTCTATCGTATATTATCCTCTATCCTATCCTATCCTCTATCCTATCCTATCCTCTATCCTATCCTATCCTCTATCCTATCCTATCCGCTATCCTATCCAATCCTATATCCTATTCTCTATTCTATCCTATCCTCTATCCTATCCTATCCTCTATCCTAACCTATCCTCTATCCTATCCTATTCTCTATCCTATCCTATCCTCTATCCTATCCTATCCTCTATCCTATTCTATCCTCTATCCTATCCTATCCTATATCGTATCCTCTATCCTATCCTATCCTCTATCCTATCCTATCCACTATCCTATCCTATCCTCTATCCTATCCTATCCTCTATCCTATCGTATACTCTATCCTATCCTATCGTTTATCCTATCCTATCCTCTATCCTATCCTATTCTCTATCCTATCCTATCCTCTATCCTATCCTATCCTCTATCCTATCCTATCCTCTATCGTATATTATCCTCTATCCTATCCTATCCTCTATCCTATCCTATCCTCTATCCTATCCTATTCTCTATCCTATCCTATCCTCTATCCTATCCTATCCTCTATCCTATTCTATCCTCTATCCTATCCAATCCTATAGCGTATCCTCTATCCTATCCTATCCTCTATCCTATCCTATCCACTATCCTATCCTATCCTCTATCCTATCTTATCCTCTATCCTATCGTATACTCTATCCTATCCTATCGTTTATCCTATCCTATCCTCTATCCTATCCTATTCTCTATCCTATCCTATCCTCTATCCTATCCTATCCTCTATCGTATATTATCCTCTATCCTATCCTATTCTCTATCCTATCCTATCCTCTATCCTATTCTATCCTCTATCCTATCCTATCCTCTATCCTATCCTATCCTCTATCCTATCCTATTCTCTATCCTATCCTATCCTCTATCCTATCCTATCCTCTATCCTATTCTATCCTCTATCCTATCCAATCCTATATCGTATCCTCTATCCTATCCTATCCTCTATCCTATCCTATCCACTATCCTATCCTATCCTCTATCCTATCCTATCCTCTATCCTATCGTATACTCTATCCTATCCTATCGTTTATCCTATCCTATCCTCTATCCTATCCTATTCTCTATCCTATCCTATCCTCTATCCTATCCTATCCTCTATCCTATCCTATCCTCTATCGTATATTATCCTCTATCCTATCCTATTCTCTATCCTATCCTATTCTCTATCCTATCCTATCCTCTATCATATCCTATCCTCTATCCTATCCTATCCTATATCCTATCCTATCCTCTATCCTATCCTATTCTCTATCCTATCCTATTCTCTATCCTATCCTATCCTCTATCGTATCCTATCCTATATCCTATCCAATCAACTATCCTATCCTATCCTCTATCCTATCCTATCCTCTATCCTATCCTATCCACTATCCTATCCTATCCTCTATCCTATCCTATCCTCTATCCTATCCTATCCTCTATCCTATCCTATCCTCTATCCTATCCTATCCTCTATCATATCCTATCCTCTATCCTATGCTATCCTCTATCCTATTCTATCCTCTATCCTAGCCAATCCTATATCCTATTCTCTATCCTATCCTATCCTCTATCGTATCCTATCCTCTATCCTATCCTATCCTCTATCGTATCCTATCCTTTATCCTATCCTATCCTCTATCCTATCCTATCCTCTATCGTATCCTATCCTCTATCCTATCCTATCCTCTATCCTATCCTATCCGCCATCCTATCCAATCCTATATCCTATTCTCTATTCTATCCTATCCTCTATCCTATCCTATCCTCTATCCTAACCTATCCTCTATCCTATCCTATTCTCTATCCTATCCTATCCTCTATCCTATCCTATCCTCTATCCTATTCTATCCTCTATCCTATCCAATCCTATATCGTATCCTCTATCCTATCCTATCCTCTATCCTATCCTATCCACTATCCTATCCTATCCTCTATAGTATCCTATCCTCTATCCTATCGTATACTCTATCCTATCCTATCGTTTATCCTATCCTATCCTCTATCCTATCCTATCCTCTATCGTATATTATCCTCTATCCTATCCTATTCTCTATCCTATCCTATTCTCTATCCTATCCTATCCTCTATCCTATCCTATTCTCCATCCTATCCTATCCTCTATCCTATCCTATCCTCTATCCTATCCTATCCTCTATCCTATCCTATCCTCTATCCTATCCCATCCTCTATCCTATCCTATCCTCTATCCTATCCTATCCTCTATCCTAACCTATCCTCTATCCTATCCTATTCTCTATCCTATCCTATCCTCTATCCTATCCTATCCTCTATCCTATCCTATTCTCTATCCTATCCTATCCTCTATCGTATCCTATCCTATATCCTATCCAATCCACTATCCTATCCTATCCTCTATCCTATCCTATCCTCTATCCTATCCTATCCTCTATCCTATCCTATCCTCTATCCTATCCTATCCTCTATCATATCCTATCCTCTATCCTATGCTATCCTCTATCCTATTCTATCCTCTATCCTAGCCAATCCTATATCCTATTCTCTATCCTATCCTATCCTCTATCGTATCCTATCCTCTATCCTATCCAATCCACTATCCTATCCTATCCTCTATCCTATCCTATCCTCTATCCTATCCTATCCACTATCCTATCCTATCCTCTATCCTATCCTATCCTCTATCCTATCCTATCCTCTATCCTATCCTATCCTCTATCCTATCCTATCCTCTATCGTATATTATCCTCTATCCTATCCTATTCTCTATCCTATCCTATTCTCTATCCTATCCTATCCTCTATCCTATCCTATTCCCCACCCTATCCTATCCTCTATCCTATCCTATCCTCTATCCTATCCTATCCTCTATCCTATCCTATAATCTATCCTATCCTATCCTATCCTCTATCTTATCCTATCCTCTATCATATCCTATCCTCTATCCTATCCTATCGTTTATCCTATCCTATCCTCTATTATATCCTATTCTCTATCCTATCCTATTCTCTATCCTATCCTATCCTCTATCGTATCCTATCCTATATCCTATCCAATCCACTATCCTATCCTATCCTCTATCCTATCCTATCCTCTATCCTATCCTATCCACTATCCTATCCTATCCTCTATCCTATCCTATCCTCTATCCTATCCTATTATCTATCCTATCCTATCCTCTATCCTATCCTATCCTCTATCGTATCCTATCCTCTATCCTATCCTATCCTCTATCCTATCCTATCCGCTATCCTATCCTATTTTTTTTTTTTTTTTTTCCGAGGAGGTAATCTCGTTACGGATACCCGAACCCCCCCGGGGGGGGGGTGGTCCGGGTTATGTGGGACTCCTCGGCTGGTTGGTGCAACGCCGAGTATACCCACTAACTCCTCCCCGTCCGTCCCTAGACTCCTGGGGGCACCCGTGCTCTGCGCGCGCATGTCAATCCGGTGTGCCTCCGCCTTAGCATACCACCCAGGGGGGGACGCGGCCCCCTCCCGTACCTACTCTATCCGAAGGCACCACGCAACGGACGACGTGGCGCCTTCCCCCCTGTTAGGCCGCCCGATGAGCATCCGAGCCCCCGCTCGAGATGCCCGGCGGCCTCCGGGGACGCCGTTGGTGACCGAGTGTAAGGGGATATCCGATCCCCCGCCTCGAGATCATCAAGGGCGTCCCCGCTCGCGTCAGAGGCGTCGCAACGGGGGTACGCCCCCGGGGCGTACCCTGCGCCGCCTCACCCCCCTTCGGCCGGGATCGTGATTACGCTCCCGATCCCGTTCCGCAGCCTCCTTCCGCAGCATAACCCGCTCGCAGAAGGAAGCGAACCCCCTCCACGCCTCCTCGCCACCGGCTGCCGCAGCGACGACAGCCGGGAGCGAGAGGTCGTGGCCCACCGCGCGCCGCAGGGCACGGCGCTCTCCCCCCCATGCCGGACACTCCTCCAGAGTGTGTTGCGCCGTGTCCCGCGGCTCGCCGCAGTGGTGACACGCCTCCTCGGTCTCCCTCCCGATGCGACACAGGTAGTCGCCGAAGCACCCGTGCCCGCTCATCACCTGCGTCACACGGTAGGAGACCCTATGCCCCATCCATCCCCTGTTCCATTGATCGAACACCGGGAGGATGGCCCGAACGGCCCGCCTCTCGCCCTCCCTCGTCCCGGGAAGGCTATCGCGCCACTCCCGGGCTGCGTGCCGCCGAGCATGTCGCCTGAGCTCATCCACCATGAGCCGCGCCTGATCCGGGGCCACCCCCCGGAGCCGGAGTTCCCTGGAGTGCGTATGCACATCCGCCAACACGCGGGCCTCCAGCTCGAGGGGGATCAGCCCCGACATCACCATCGCCGTCGCGTATGAAATGGTGCGGTACCCCCGCACGATGCCTATGGCCAGCCTGCGCTCGATGCGACGCAGCAGCGACCGTGTGCCGCCACTGCGCCCCCTAGCCAAGACATCGCGCGCCCACACAGGGGCTCCGTACAGGACCAAAACTCGCACCACCACCGCGAACAGACGACGCACCCGTCCACAGGGTCCCCCGAGATTCGGGAGAAGGCGACCGAGCGCAGCGGTCGCCCTCTCCGCCCGGGGCGCCAGCGACTCAAGGTGGCGGTCAAAACGCCACCGGCCGTCAAGCTCGAGTCCCAGGTACCGCATCTGGGACCCGACCTTGACCATCCCCTCCCCCACGCAGATCCAGCACTGGGGAGGCGCCGCCAACCGGGCCGAGCGGAGAAACCACATGGCCCTGGTTTTCTCGACGGACACCTCTAGGCCCAGCGACCGGATCGCGCGCACCGCGCGCCACGCGCCGCGCTCCGCCAGGCAGATGGCCTCCTTCGCATACCTCCCGGTGGCCAATACCAGCGTGTCGTCGGCGTAACACGTCAGGCTGACCCCGGGAGGCATCTCCTCCCGCAGGACGCGATCGTACGCAAGATTCCACAGCAACGGGCCCAACACCGAGCCCTGCGGAACCCCGCGCACGACGCCCCTGCGCACCATCCCGTACCGGCCGGGATACTCTATACGCCTGTCGGAGAGATAGCTCCCAATCACCCTTCTGAGATACAGAGGCACCCGGTGGAAGACCAGGGCCTCCATTATCCGATCCCAGGGGACGGTGTTGAACGCGTTAGCGATATCCAAGGATATCGCCAACGCAACACCGCCCCCCCTCGTACAGGCCTCCGAGAGAGCCCTCACCCGCCGAATGGCGTCGACGGTGGAGAGACCCTCCCGGAAGCCGAATTGAACCCCGCTCAGATCGGGGACCCCTCCCGCCGACAGGTGCCGGACGAGGCGTCCAACGAGTACGCGCTCGAACAACTTCCCCGCCTCGTCCAGCAGACAAATTGGCCGGTACCCTGAGGGCGAGTCCCGGGACTTGCCCCCCTTCGGAAGGAGGACCAACCTGCCCGACTTCCACTCCGTGGGGAACACCCCCTCCCTCAGACAGCCGTTATACAGCTGCCGGAGTTCGGCGGCGAGTCCCCCCTCCAGGGCCAAGACCAACGCGCGGCCCGGCACCCCGTCCGGGCCCGGGGCCTTGCTTCCCACCCGCCGCGCCCTGGCCATCGCCTCACCCAGCTCGCCGGCCGACACCTCCCACTCTATCCGCTATCCTATCCTATCCTCTATCCTATCCTATTCGCTATCCTATCCTATCCTCTATCCTATCCTATCCTATATCCTATCCTATCCTCTATCGTATAATATCCTCTATCCTATCCTATCCTCTATCCTATCCTATTCTCTATCCTATCCTATCCTCTATCCTATCCTATCCTCTATCCTATTCTATCCTCTATCCTATCCTATCCTCTATCCTATCCTATCCTCTATCCTATCCTATTCTCTATCCTATCCTATCCTCTATCCTATCCTATCCTCTATCCTATTCTATCCTCTATCCTATCCAATCCTATATCGTATCCTCTATCCTATCCTATCCTCTATCCTATCCTATCCTCTATCCTATCGTATACTCTATCCTATCCTATCGTTTATCCTATCCTATCCTCTATCCTATCCTATTCTCTATCCTATCCTATCCTCTATCCTATCCTATCCTCTATCCTATCCTATCCTCTATCGTATATTATCCTCTATCCTATCCTATTCTCTATCCTATCCTATTCTCTATCCTATCCTATCCTCTATCCTATCCTATTCCCCACCCTATCCTATCCTCTATCCTATCCTATCCTCTATCCTATCCTATCCTCTATCCTATCCTATAATCTATCCTATCCTATCCTATCCTCTATCTTATCCTATCCTCTATCATATCCTATCCTCTATCCTATCCTATCGTTTATCCTATCCTATCCTCTATTATATCCTATTCTCTATCCTATCATATTCTCTATCCTATCCTATCCTCTATCGTATCCTATCCTGTATCCTATCCAATCCACTATCCTATCCTATCCTCTATCCTATCCTATCCTCTATCCTATCCTATCCACTATCCTATCCTATCCTCTATCCTATCCTATCCTCTATCCTATCCTATTATCTATCCTATCCTATCCTCTATCCTATCCTATCCTCTATCGTATCCTATCCTCTATCCTATCCTATCCTCTATCCTATCCTATCCTCTATCCTATCCTATCCTCTATCCTATCCTATCCTCTATCCTATCCTATCCTCTATCCTATCCTATCCTATCCTCTATCTTATCCTATCCTCTATCATATCTTATCCTCTATCCTATCCTATCGTTTATCCTATCCTATCCTCTATTATATCCTATTCTCTATCCTATCAGATTCTCTATCCTATCCTATCCTCTATCGTATCCTATCCTATATCCTATCCAATCCACTATACTATCCTATCCTCTATCCTATCCTATCCTCTATCCTATCCTATCCTCTATCCTATCCTATCCTCTATCGTATATTATCCTCTATCCTATCCTATCCTCTATCCTATCCTATCCTCTATCCTATCCTATTCTCTATCCTATCCTATCCTCTATCCTATCCTATCCTCTATCCTATCCTATCCTCTATCCTATCCTATCCTCTATCCTATCCTATCCTCTATCCTATCCTATCCTCTATCCTATCCTATCCTCTATCCTATCCTATCCGCTATCCTATCCAATCCTATATCCTATTCTCTATTCTATCCTATCCTCTATCCTATCCTATCCTCTATCCTAACCTATCCTCTATCCTATCCTATTCTCTATCCTATCCTATCCTCTATCCTATCCTATCCTCTATCCTATTCTATCCTCTATCCTATCCTATCCTATATCGTATCCTCTATCCTATCCTATCCTCTATCCTATCCTATCCACTATCCTATCCTATCCTCTATCCTATCCTATCCTCTATCCTATCGTATACTCTATCCTATCCTATCGTTTATCCTATCCTATCCTCTATCCTATCCTATTCTCTATCCTATCCTATCCTCTATCCTATCCTATCCTCTATCCTATCCTATCCTCTATCGTATATTATCCTCTATCCTATCCTATCCTCTATCCTATCCTATCCTCTATCCTATCCTATTCTCTATCCTATCCTATCCTCTATCCTATCCTATCCTCTATCCTATTCTATCCTCTATCCTATCCAATCCTATAGCGTATCCTCTATCCTATCCTATCCTCTATCCTATCCTATCCACTATCCTATCCTATCCTCTATCCTATCTTATCCTCTATCCTATCGTATACTCTATCCTATCCTATCGTTTATCCTATCCTATCCTCTATCCTATCCTATTCTCTATCCTATCCTATCCTCTATCCTATCCTATCCTCTATCGTATATTATCCTCTATCCTATCCTATTCTCTATCCTATCCTATTCTCTATCCTATCCTATCCTCTATCCTATCCTATTCTCCACCCTATCCTATCCTCTATCCTATCCTATCCTCTATCCTATCCTATCCTCTATCCTATCCTATCCTCTATCCTATCCTATCCTCTATCCTATCCTATCCTCTATCCTATCCTATCCTATCCTCTATCCTATCCTATCCTCTATCCTATCCTATCCTCTATCCTATCCTATCCGCTATCCTATCCAATCCTATATCCTATTCTCTATCCTATCCTATCCTGTATTCCATCCTATCCTCCATCCTATTCTATCCTCTAACCTATCATATCCTCTATCCTATCCTATCCCCTATCCTATCCTATCCTCTATCCTATCCTATCCTCTATCGTATCCTATCCTCTATCCTATCCAATCCTATATCGTATCCTCTATCCTATCCTATCCTCTATCCTATCCTATCCTCTATCCTATCCTATCCTCTATCCTATCCTATCCTCTATCCTATCCTATTCGCTATCCTATCCTATCCTCTATCCTATCCTATCCTCTATCCTATCCTATCCTCTATCCTATCCTATTCTCTATCCTATCCTATTCTCTATCCTATCCTATCCTCTATCCTATCCTATTCTCTATCCTATCCTATTCTCTATCCTATCCTATCCTCTATCGTATCCTATCCTATATCCTATCCAATCCACTATCCTATCCTATCCTCTATCCTATCCTATCCTCTATCCTATCCTATCCACTATCCTATCCTATCCTCTATCCTATCCTATCCTCTATCGTATATTATCCTCTATCCTATCCTATTCTCTATTATACCCTATCCTCTATCCTATCCTATTCTCCACCCTGTCCTATCCTCTATCCTATCCTATCCTCTATCCTATCCTATCCTATCCTATCCTCTATCTTATCCTATCCTCTATCATATCCTATCCTCTATCCTATCCTATCCTATCCTATCCTCTATCTTATCCTATCCTCTATCATATCCTATCCTCTATCCTATCCTATCGTTTATCCTATCCTATCCTCTATCCTATCCTATCCTCTATCCTATCCTATTCCCTATCCTATCCTATCCTCTATCCTATCCTATCCTCTATCATATCCTATCCTCTATCCTATCCTATCCTCTAGCCTATTCTATCCTCTATCCTATCCAATCCTATATCCTATTCTCTATCCTATCCAATCCTATATCCTATTCTGCATCCTATCCTATCCTCTATCCTATCCTATCCTCTATCCTATTCTATCCTCTATCCTATCCAATCCTATATCCTATTCTCTATCCTATCCAATCCTATATCCTATTCTCCATCCTATCCTATCCTCTATCCTATCCTATCCTCTATCCTATCCTATCCTCTATCCTATCCTATCCCCTATCCTATCCTATCCTCTATCCTATCCTATCCTCTATCCTATCCTATCCTCTATCCTATCCTATCCTCTATCCTATCCTATCCTCTATCCTATCCTATCCTCTATCCTATCCTATCCTCTATCCTATCCTATCCTCTATCCTATCCTATCCTATCCTCTATCCTATCCTATCCTCTATCATATCCTATCCTCTATCCTATCCTATCCTCTATCCTATCCTATCCAATCCTATATCCTATTCTCTATCCTATATCCTATTCTCTATCCTATCCTATCCTCTATGATATCCTATCCTCTATCCTAACCTATTCTCTATCCTATCCTATCCTCTATCCTATCCTATCCTCTATCCTATCCTATCCTATCCTCTATCCTATCCTATCCTCTATCCTACCCTATCGTTTATCCTATCCTATCCTCTATCCTATCCTATCCTCTAACATATCCTATCCGCTATCCTATCCTATCCTCTATCCTATTCTATCCTCTATCCTATCCAATCCTATATCCTATTCTCTATCCTATCCTATCCTCTATCGTATCCTATCCTCTATCCTATCCAATCCTATATCGTATCCTCTATCCTATCCTATCCTCTATCCTATCCTCTATTCTATCCTATCCTCTATCCTATCCTATCCTCTATCATATCCTATCCTCTATCCTATCCTATCCTCTATCCTATCCTATCCGCTATCCTATCCAATCCTATATCCTATCCTCTATCCTATCCTATCCTCTATCCTATCCTATCCCCTATCCTATCCTATTCTCTATCCTATCCTATCCTCTATCGTATCCTATCCTCTATCCTATCCTATCCTCTATCCTATCCTATCCTCTATCCTATCCTATCCTCTATCCTATCCTATCCTCTATCCTATCCTATCCTCTATCCTATCCTATCCTCTATCCTATCCTATCCACTATCCTATCCTATCCTCTATCCTATCCTATCCTATATCCTATCCTATCCTATCCTATCCTATCCTATCCTCTATCCTATCCTATCCTCTATCCTATCTTATCCTCTATCCTATACTATCTGCTATCCTATCCAATCCTATATCCTATTCTCTATCCTATCCTATCCTCTATGATATCCTATCCTCTATCCTAACCTATTCTCGATCCTATCCTATCCTCTATCCTATCCTATCCTATCCTCTATCCTATCCAATCCTATATCCTATTCTCCATCCTATCCTATCCTCTATCCTATCCTATCCTCTATCAGATCCTATCCTCTATCCTATCCTATCCTCTATCCTATCGTATCCTATCCTCTATCCTATCCTATCCTCTATCCTATCGTATCCTCTATCCTATCGTATCCTCTATCCTATCCTATCGTTTATCCTATCCTATGCTCTATCCTATCCTATTCTCTATCCTATCCTATCCTCTATCCTATCCTCTATTCTATCCAAACCTATATCCTATCGTCTATCATATCCTATCCTCTATCCTATCCTATCCTCTATCCTATCCTATCCTATCCTATCCTCTATCCTATCCTATCCTATCCTATCCTCTATCCTATCCTATCCTCTATCCTATCCTATCCTCTATCCTATCCTATCCTCTATCCTATCCTATTCTCTATCCTATCCTATCCTCTATCCTATCCTATCCTCTATCCTATCCTATCCTCTCTCCTATTCTATCCTCTATCCTATCCAATCCTATATCGTATCCTCTATCCTATCCTATCCTCTATCCTATGATATCCTATCATATCCTCTATCCTATCCTATCCTCTATCCTATCCTATTCTCTATCCTATCTTATCCTCTATCCTATGCTATCCTCTATCGTATCCTATCCTCTATCCTATCCTATCCTCTATCCTATCCTATCCTCTATCCTATCCAATCATCTATCCTATCCTATCCTCTATCCTATCCTATCCTCTATCCTATCCTATCCTCTATCCTATCCTATCCTCTATCCTATTCTATCCTCTATCCTATCCAATCCTATATCCTATTCTCTATCCTATCCTATCCTCTATGATATCCTATCCTCTATCCTAACCTATTCTCTATCCTATCCTATCCTCTATCCTATCCTATCCTCTATCCTATCCTATCCTCTATCCTATCCTATCCTCTATCCTATCCTATCCTCTATCCTATCCTATCCTCTATCCTATCTTATCCACTATCCTATCCTATCCTCTATCCTATCCTATCCTCTATCCTATCCTATCCTATCCTATCCTCTATCCTATCCTATCCTCTATCCTATCCTATCCTATCCTATCCTCTATCCTATCCTATCCTCTATCCTATTCTATCCTCTATCCTATCCAATCCTATATCCTATTCTCTATCCTATCCTATCCTCTATGATATCCTATCCTCTATCCTAACCTATTCTCTATCCTATCCTATCCTCTATCCTATCCTATCCTCTATCCTATCCTATCCTCTATCAGATCCTATCCTCTATCCTATCCTATCCTCTATCCTATCCTATCCTCTATCCTATCCTATTCTCTATCCTATCCTATCTTTCTATCCTATCCTATCCTCTATCCTATCCTATCCTCTCTCCTATTCTATCCTCTATCCTATCCAATCCTATATCGTATCCTCTATCCTATCCTATCCTCTATCCTATCCTATCCACTATCCTATCCTATCCTCTATCCTATCCTATCCTCTATCCTATCGTATCCTCTATCCTATCCTATCGCTTATCCTATCCTATCCTCTATCCTATCCTATTCTCTATCCTATCCTATCCTCTATCCTATCCTATCCTCAATCCTATCCTATCCTCTATCGTATATTATCCTCTATCCTATCCTATTCTCTATCCTATCCTATTCTCTATCCTATCCTACCCTCTATCCTATCCTATTCTCCATCCGATCCTATCCTCTATCCTATCTTATCCTCTATCCTATCCTATCCTCTATCCTATCCTATCCTCTATCCTATCCTATCCTATCCTCTATCTTATCGTATCCTCTATCATATCCTATCCTCTATCCTATCCTATCGTTTATCCTATCCTATCATCTATCCTATCCTATCCTCTATCCTATCCTATCCTCTATCATATCCTATCCTCTATCCTATCCAATCCTATATCCTATTCTCTATCCTATCCTATCCTCTATCCTATCCTATCCTATCCTCTATCCTATCCTCTATCCTATCCTATCCTATCGTTTATCCTATCCTATCCTCTATCCTATCCTATCCTCTAACATATCCTATCCGCTATCCTATCCTATCCTCTATCCTATTCTATCCTCTATCCTATCCAATCCTATATCCTATTCTCTATCCTATCCTATCCGCTATTCTATCCTATCCTCTATCCTATCCTATCCTCTATCCTATCATATCCTCTATCTTATCCTATCCCCTATCCTATCCTATCCTCTATCCTATCCTATCCTCTATCCTATCCTATCCTCTATCCTATCCTATCCTCTATCCTATCCTATTCTCTATCCTATCCTATCCTCTATCCTATGCTATCCTCTATCGTATCCTATCCTTTATCCTATCCTATCCTCTATCCTATCCTATCCGCTATCCTATCCAATCCTATATCCTATTCTCTATCCTATCCTATCCTCTATGATATCCTATCCTCTATCCTATACTATCCTCTATCCTATCCTATCCTCTATCCTATCCTATCCTCTATCCTATCCTATCCTCTATCCTATCCTATTCTCCATCCTATCCTATCCTCTATCCTATCCTATCCTCTATCCTATCCTATCCTCTATCCTATCCTATCCTCTATCCTATCCTATCCTATCCTCTATCCTATCCTATCCTCTATCATATCCTATCCTCTATCCTATCCCATCGTTTATCCTATCCTATCCTCTATCCTATCCTATCCTCTATCCTATCCTATCCTCTATCCTATCCTATCGTTTATCCTATCCTATCCTCTATCCTATCCTATCCTCTATCCTATCCTATCCTCTATCCTATCCTATCCTCTATCCTATCCAATCCTCTATCCTATCCTATCCTCTATCCTATCCTATCCTCTATCCTATCCTATCCTCTATCCTATCCTATTCTCTATCCTATTCTATCCTCTATCCTATCCAATCCTATATCCTATTCTCTATCCTATCCTATCCTCTATGATATCCTATCCTCTATCCTAACCTATTCTCTATCCTATCCTATCCTCCATCCTATCCTATCATATCCTCTATCCTATCCTATCCCCTATCCTATCCTATCCTCTATCCTATCCTATCCTCTATCCTATCCTATCCTCTATCCTATCCTATCCTCTATCCTATCCTATCCTCTATCCTATCCTATCCTCTATCCTATCCTATCCACTATCCTATCCTATCCTCTATCCTATCCTATCCTCTATCCTATCCTATCCTATCCTATCCTCTATCCTATCCTATCCTCTATCCTATCCTATCCTATCCTCTATCCTATCCTCTATCCTATCCAATCCTATATCCTATTCTCCATCCTATCCTATCCTCTATCCTATCCTATCCTCTATCAGATCCTATCCTCTATCCTATCCTATCCTCTATCCTATCGTATCCTCTATCCTATCGTATCCTCTATCCTATCGTATCCTCTATCCTATCGTATCCTCTATCCTATCCTATCGTTTATCCTATCCTATCCTCTATCCTATCCTATTCTCTATCCTATCCTATCCTCTATCCTATCCTATCCTCTCTCCTATTCTATCCTCTATCCTATCCAATCCTATATCGTATCCTCTATCCTATCCTATCCTCTATCCTATCCTATCCACTATCCTATCCTATCCTCTATCCTATCCTATCCTCTATCCTATCGTATCCTCTATCCTATCCTATCGTTTATCCTATCCTATCCTCTATCCTATCCTATTCTCTATCCTATCCTATCCTCTATCCTATCCTATCCTCTATCCTATCCTATCCTCTATCGTATATTATCCTCTATCCTATCCTATTCTCTATCCTATCCTATTCTCTATCGTATCCTATCCTCTATCCTATCCTATTCTCCATCCGATCCTATCCTCTATCCTATCTTATACTCTATCCTATCCTATCCTCTATCCTATCCTATCCTCTATCCTATCCTATCCTATCCTCTATCTTATCCTATCCTCTATCATATCCTATCCTCTATCCTATCCTATCGTTTATCCTATCCTATCCTCTATCCTATCCTATCCTCTATCCTATCCTATTCTCTATCCTATCCTATCCTCTATCCTATCCTATCCTCTATCCTATCCTATCCTCTATCCTATCCTATCCTCTATCCTATCCTATCCTCTATCATATCCTATCGTCTATCCTATCCAATCCTATATCCTATTCTCTATCCTATCCTATCCTCTATTCTAAAATATTCTCTATCCTATCCTATCCTCTATCCTATCCTATCCTATCCTCTATCCTATCCTCTATCCTATCCTATCCTATCGTTTATCCTATCCTATCCTCTATCCTATCCTATCCTCTAACATATCCTATCCGCTATCCTATCCTATCCTCTATCCTATTCTATCCTCTATCCTATCCAATCCTATATCCTATTCTCTATCCTATCCTATCCTCTATTCTATCCTATCCTCTATCCTATCCTATCCTCTATCCTATCATATCCTCTATCCTATCCTATCCCCTATCCTATCCTATCCTCTATCCTATCCTATCCTCTATCCTATCCTATCCTCTATCCTATCCCATTCTCTATCCTATCCTATCCTCTATCCTATGCTATCCTCTATCGTATCCTATCCTTTATCCTATCCTATCCTCTATCCTATCCTATCCGCTATCCTATCCAATCCTATATCCTATTCTCTATCCTATCCTATCCTCTATGATATCCTATCCTCTATCCTATACTATCCTCTATCCTATCCTATCCTCTATCCTATCCTATCCTCTATCCTATCCTATCCTCTATCCTATCCTATTCTCTATCCTATCCTATCCTCTATCCTATCCTATTCTCTATCCTATCCTATCCTCTATCCTATCCTATTCTCCATCCTATCCTATCCTCTATCCTATCCTATCCTCTATCCTATCCTATCCTCTATCCTATCCTATCCTATCCTCTATCCTATCCTATCCTCTATCATATCCTATCCTCTATCCTATCCTATCGTTTATCCTATCCTATCCTCTATCCTATCCTATCCTCTATCCTATCCTATCCTCTATCCTATCCTATCCTCTATCCTATCCAATCCTCTATCCTATCCTATCCTCTATCCTATCCTATCCTCTATCCTATCCTATCCTCTATCCTATTCTATCCTCTATCCTATCCAATCCTATATCCTATTCTCTATCCTATCCTATCCTCTATGATATCCTATGCTCTATCCTAACCTATTCTCTATCCTATCCTATCCTCCATCCTATCCTATCATATCCTCTATCCTATCCTATCCCCTATCCTATCCTATCCTCTATCCTATCCTATCCTCTATCCTATCCTATCCTCTATCCTATCCTATCCTCTATCCTATCCTATTCTCTATCCTATCCTATCCTCTATCCTATGCTATCCTCTATCGTATCCTATCCTCTATCCTATCCTATCCTCTATCCTATCCTATCCTCTATCCTATCCAATCCTCTATCCTATCCTATCCTCTATCCTATCCTATCCTCTATCCTATCCTATCCTCTATCCTATCCTATCCTCTATCCTATCCTATCCTCTATCCTATCCTATCCTCTATCCTATCCTCTCCTCTATCCTATCCTATCCACTATCCTATCCTATCCTCTATCCTATCCTATCCTCTATCCTATCCTATCCTCTATCCTATTCTATCCTCTATCCTATCCAATCCTATATCCTATTCTCTATCCTATCCTATCCTCTATGATATCCTATCCTCTATCCTAACCTATTCTCTATCCTATCCTATCCTCCATCCTATCCTATCATATCCTCTATCCTATCCTATCCTCTATCCTATTCTATCCTCTATCCTATCCAATCCTATATCCTATTCTCTATCCTATCCTATCCTCTATGATATCCTATCCTCTATCCTAACCTATTCTCTATCCTATCCTATCCTCTATCCTATCCTATCCTCTATCCTATCCTATCCTCTATCCTATCCTATCCTCTATCCTATCCTATCCTCTATCCTATCCTATCCTCTATCCTATCCTCTCCTCTATCCTATCCTATCCACTATCCTATCCTATCCTCTATCCTATCCTATCCTCTATCCTATCCTATCCTATCCTATCCTCTATCCTATCCTATCCTCTATCCTATCCTATCCTCTATCCTATCCTATCCTCTATCCTATCCTATCCTATCCTCTATCCTATCCTCTATCCTATCCAATCCTATATCCTATTCTCCATCCTATCCTATCCTCTATCCTATCCTATCCTCTATCAGATCCTATCCTCTATCCTATGCTATCCTCTATCCTATCGTATCCTATCCTCTATCCTATCCTATCCTCTATCCTATCGTATCCTCTATCCTATCGTATCCTCTATCCTATCCTATCGTTTATCCTATCCTATGCTCTATCCTATCCTATTCTCTATCCTATCCTATCCTCTATCCTATCCTCTATTCTATCCAATCCTATATCCTATCCTCTATCATATCCTATCCTCTATCCTATCCAATCCTATATCCTATCCTCTATCATATCCTATCCTCTATCCTATCCTATCCTCTATCCTATCCTATCCTCTATCCTATCCTATCCTATCCTCTATCCTATCCTATCCTCTATCCTATCCTATCCTCTATCGTATCCTATCCTCTATCCTATCCTA
>NW_027489696.1:0-28771 GCF_050948215.1 Halictus rubicundus | reverse complement strand
AGAGGATAGGATAGGATAGGGTAGAGGATAGGATAGGATAGACGATAGGATAGGATAGAGGATAGGATAGATAGAGGATAGGATAGGATAGAGGATAGGATAGAGATTGGATAGTATAAAGGATAGGAGAGGATAGAGGATAGGATAGGATAGAGGATATTATAGGATAGAGAATAGGATAGGATAGAGGATAGGTTAGATAGAGTATAGGGATAGGATAGAGGATAGGATTATAGAGGATAGGAAAGGATAGAGGACTAGGATAGGATAGAGGATAGGTTAGGATAGAGATTGATAGTATAAAGGATAGGTGAGGATAGAGAATAGGAAGCATTGAGGATAGGATAGGATAGTGGGATAGGATAGGATAGAGCAGACGATAGAGGATAGGATAGGATAGAGGATAGGATAGGATAGAGGATAGGATAGGATAGGATAGAGGATAGGATAGGATAGAGGATAGGACTAGAGGATAGGGTAGGATAGAGGACTAGGATAGGATAGAGGATAGGATAGGATAGAGGATAGGATAGGATAGAGGAGGATAGGATAGGTAGAGGATAGGATAGGATAGAGGATAGGATAGGATAGTGGATAGGATAGGATAGAGCAGACGATAGAGGAATAGGATAGGATAGAGGATAGGATAGGATAGAGGATAGGATAGGATAGGATAGAGGATAGGATAGGATAGAGGATAGGATAGAGGATAGGATAGAGGATAGGATAGGATAGAGGATAGGATAGGATAGAGGATAGGATAGGATAGAGGATAGGATAGGATAGAGGATAGGATAGGATAGAGGATAGGATAGGATAGAGGATAGGATAGGATAGAGGATAGGATAGGATAGAGGATAGGACTAGGATAGAGGATAGGATAGGATAGAGGATATTATAGGATAGAGGATAGGATAGGATAGAGGATAGGTTAGGATAGAGGATTGGATAGTATAAAGGATAGGTGAGGATAGAGAATAGGATATCATTGAGGATAGGATAGGATAGTGGATAGGATAGGATAGAGCAGACGATAGAGGATAGGATAGGATAGAGGATAGGATAGTATAGAAGGATAGGATAGGATAGAGGATAGGATAGGATATAGGATAGGATAGAGGATAGGATAGGATAGAGGATAGGATAGGATAGAGGATAGGATAGAGGATAGGATAGGATAGAGGAATAGGATAGGAGGATAGAGGATAGGATAGGATAGAGGATAGGATAGGATAGGATAGAGGATAGGATAGGATAGAGGATAGGATAGGATAAGAGGGATAGGATAGGATAGTAGAATATGATAGGATAGAGGATAGGGTAGGATAGAGTATAGGATAGGATAGAGGATAGGATAGCATAGAGGATAGGATAGGATAGAGGATAGGATAGTATAGAGAATAGGATAGGATAGAGGAATAGGATAGGATAGGATAGAGGATAGGATAGGATAGAGGAAGGATAGGATAGAGGATAGGATAGGATAGAGGATAGGATAGGATAGAGGATAGGATAGGATAGAGGATAGGATAGGATAGGATAGAGGATAGGATAGGATAGACGATAGGATAGATAGAGGATAGGATAGGATAGAGGATAGGATAGGATAGAGGATAGGATAGAGGATGGTTAGTATAAAGGATAGGAGAGGATAGAGGATAGGATAGGATAGAGGATAGGAGAGAGAATAGGATAGGATAGAGGATAGGTTAGGATAGAGTATAGGATAGGATAGAGGATAGGATAGCATAGAGGATAGGATAGGATAGAGGATATGATAGGATAGAGGATAGGATGGATAGAGGATAGGATAGGATAGAGGATAGGATAGAGGATAGGATAGGATAGAGGATAGGAAGGATAGAGGATAGGATAGAGGATAGGATAGGATAGAGGATAGGATAGGATAGAGGATAGGATTGGATAGAGGATAGGATAGGATAGAGGATTGGCTAGGAAGGATAGAGGATAGGATAGGATAGAGGATAGGATAGGATAGAGGATAGGATAGGATAGAGATATGATAGGATAGAGGATAGGGTAGGATAGAGTATAGGATAGATAGAGTATAGGATAGATAGAGGATAGGATAGGATAGAGGATAGGATAGGATAGAGAATACGGATAGGTTAGAGGATAGTATAGGATAGGATAGAGGAATAGGATAGGATAGAGGATAGGATAGGATAGAGGTAGGATAGGATAGAGGATAGGATAGGATAGAGGATAGCTACGGATAGAGGATAGGATAGGATAGAGATAGAGGATAGGATAGGATAGACGATAGGATAGGATAGAGGATAGGATAGGATAGAGGATAGGATAGGATAGAGATAGGATAGAGATTGGTAGTATAAAGGATAGGAGAGGATAGAGGATAGGATAGGATAGAGGGATAGGAGAGAGAATAGGATAGGATAGAGGATAGGTTAGGATAGAGTATAGGATAGGATAGAGGATAGGATAGCATAGAGGATAGGATAGGATAGAGGATATGATAGGATAGAGGATAGGATAGGATAGAGGATAGGATAGGATAGGATAGAGGATAGGATAGGACTAGAGGATAAGGACTAGGATAGAGGATAGGATAGGATAGAGGATAGGATAGGATAGAGGATAGGATAGGTTAGAGGATAGGATAGGATAGAGGATAGGATAGAGGATTGTTAGTATAAAGGATAGGATAGGATAGAGGATAGGATAGGATAGAGGATAGGATAGAGGATAGGATAGGATAGAGGATAGGATAGGATAGAGGATAGGATAGGATAGGATAGAGAATATGATAGGATAGAGGATAGGGTAGGATAGAGTATAGGATAGGATAGAGGATAGGATAGCATAGAGGATAGGATAGGATAGAGGATAGGATAGGATAGAGAATAGGATAGGATAGAGGATAGGATAGGATAGAAGAGGATAGGATAGGATAGAGGATAGCATAGGATAGAGGATAGGATAGGATAGAGGATAGGATAGGAGGAGGATAGGATAGGATAGAGGATAGGTTAGGATAGAGGATTGGATAGTATAAAGGATAGGTGAGGATAGAGAATAGGATAGGATAGAGGATAGGTTAGGATAGAGTATAGGATAGGATAGAGGATAGGATAGCATAGAGGATAGGATAGGATAGAGGATATGATATGATAGAGGATAGGATAGGATAGAGGATAGGATAGGATAGGATAGGATAGAGGATAGGATAGGATAGAGGATAGGATAGGATAGAGGATAGGATAGGATAGAGGATAGGATAGGTTAGAGGATAGGATAGGATAGAGGATAGGATAGAGGATTGGTTAGTATAAAGGATAGGAGAGGATAGAAGATAGGATAGGATAGAGGATTGGATAGAGGATAGGATAGGATAGAGGATATGATAGAGGATAGGATAGAGGATTGGATAGGATAGAGGATATTATAGGATAGAGGATATGATACGTTAGCGGATAGGATTTAATGGAGTATAGGATAGTAATGAGGATAGGATAGCGTTAGAGGATAGGATAGGATAGAGGATATAATAGGATAGAGTATAGGTTAGGATAGAGGATAGGATAGGATAGGATAGAGGATAGGATATTATAGAGGATAGGATAGGATAGAGGATAGGATAGGGATAGAGGATAGGTTAGGATAGAGGATTGGATAGTATAAAGGATAGGTGAGGATAGAGAATAGGATAGCATTGAGGATAGGATAGGATAGTGGATAGGATAGGATAAGAGCAGACGATAGAGGATAGGATAGGATAGAGGATAGGATAGGATAGAGGATAGGATAGGATAGGATAGAGGATAGGATAGGATAGAGGATAGGATAGAGGATAGGATAGGATAGAGGATAGGATAGGATAGAGGATAGGATAGGGATAGAGGATAGGATAGGATAGAGGATAGGATAGGATAGAGGATAGGATAGGATAGAGGATAGGATAGGATAGAGGATAGGATAGGATAGAGGATAGGATAGGATAGTGGATAGGATAGGATAGAGCAGACGATAGAGGATAGGATAGGATAGAGGATAGGATAGGATAGAGGATAGGATAGGATAGGATAGGATAGGATAGAGGATAGGATAGGGATAGAGGATAGGATAGAGGATAGGATAGTGGATAGGATAGGATAGAGGATAGGAATAATGGAGTATAGGATAGTAATGAGGATAGGATAGCGTTGAGGATAGGATAGGATAGAGGATATAATAGGATAGAGGATAGGATATAATGGAGTATAGGATAGTAATGAGGATAGGATAGCGTTGAGGATAGGATAGGATAGAGGATATAATAGGATAGAGGATAGGTTAGGATAGAGGATAGGATAGGATAGGATAGAGGATAGGATAGGATAGAGGATAGGATAGGATAGAGGATAGGATAGGATAGAGGATAGGATAGGATAGAGGATAGGATAGGATAGAGGATAGGATAGGATAGAGGAAAGGGTAGGATAGAGGATAGGATAGGATAGAGGATAGGATAGAGGATAGGATAGAGGAATAGGATAGGATAGAGGATAGAATAGAGGATATAATAGGATAGAGGATAGGATAGGATAGAGGATAGGATAGAGGATTGGTTAGTATAAAGGATAGGAGAGGATAGAGGATAGGATAGGATAGAGGATAGGATAGAGGATAGGATAGGATAGAGGATAGGATAGAGGATAGGATAGGATAGAGGATTGGATAGGATAGAGGATATTATAGGATAGAGGATATGATACGATAGCGGATAGGATATAATGGAGTATAGGATAGTAATGAGGATAGGATAGCGTTTAGGATAGGATAGATAGAGGATATAATAGGATAGAGGATAGGTTTAGGATAGAGGATAGGATAGGATAGAGGATAGGATAGGATAGATGATAGGATAGGATAGAGGATAGGATAGGATAGAGGATAGGATAGGATAGAGGATAGGATAGGATAGAGGATAGGATAGGTAAGAGGATAGGATAGGATAGAGAATATGATAGGATAGAGGATAGGGTAGGATAGAGTATAGGATAGGATAGAGGATAGGATAGCATAGAGGATAGGATAGGATAGAGGATAGGATAGGATAGAGAATAGGATAGGATAGAGGATAGGATAGGATAGGATAGAGGATAGGATAGGATAGAGGATAGCATAGGATAGAGGATAGGATAGGATAGAGGATAGGATAGGAGGAGGATAGGATAGGATAGAGGATAGGTTAGGATAGAGGATTGGATAGTATAAAGGATAGGTGAGGATAGAGAATAGGATAGGATAGAGGATAGGTTAGGATAGAGTATAGGATAGGATATAGGATAGGATAGCATAGAGGATAGGATAGGATAGAGGATATGATATGATAGAGGATAGGATAGGATAGAGGATAGGATAGGATAGGATAGAGGATAGGATAGGATAGAGGATAGGATAGGATAGAGGATAGGATAGGATAGAGGATAGGATAGGTTAGAGGATAGGATAGGATAGAGGATAGGATAGAGGATTGGTTAGTATAAAGGATAGGAGAGGATAGAAGATAGGATAGGATAGAGGATTGGATAGAGGATAGGATAGGATAGAGGATATGATAGAGGATAGGATAGAGGATTGGATAGGATAGAGGATATTATAGGATAGAGGATATGATACGTTAGCGGATAGGATATAATGGAGTATAGGATAGTAATGAGGATAGGATAGCGTTGAGGATAGGATAGGATAGAGGATATAATAGGATAGAGGATAGGTTAGGATAGAGGATAGGATAGGATAGGATAGAGGATAGGATATTATAGAGGATAGGATAGGATAGAGGATAGGATAGGATAGAGGATAGGTTAGGATAGAGGATTGGATAGTATAAAGGATAGGTGAGGATAGAGAATAGGATAGCATTGAGGATAGGATAGGATAGTGGATAGGATAGGATAGAGCAGACGATAGAGGATAGGATAGGATAGAGGATAGGATAGGATAGAGGATAGGATAGGATAGGATAGAGGATAGGATAGGATAGAGGATAGGATAGAGGATAGGATAGGATAGAGGATAGGATAGGATAGAGGATAGGATAGGATAGAGGATAGGATAGGATAGAGGATAGGATAGGATAGAGGATAGGATAGGATAGAGGATAGGATAGGATAGAGGATAGGATAGGATAGAGGATAGGATAGGATAGAGGATAGGATAGGATAGTGGATAGGATAGGATAGAGCAGACGATAGAGGATAGGATAGGATAGAGGATAGGATAGGATAGAGGATAGGATAGGATAGGATAGAGGATAGGATAGGATAGAGGATAGGATAGAGGATAGGATAGAGGATAGGATAGGATAGAGGATAGGATATAATGGAGTATAGGATAGTAATGAGGATAGGATAGCGTTGAGGATAGGATAGGATAGAGGATATAATAGGATAGAGGATAGGATATAATGGAGTATAGGATAGTAATGAGGATAGGATAGCGTTGAGGATAGGATAGGATAGAGGATATAATAGGATAGAGGATAGGTTAGGATAGAGGATAGGATAGGATAGGATAGAGGATAGGATAGGATAGAGGATACGATAGGATAGAGGATAGGATAGGATAGAGGATAGGATAGGATAGAGGATAGGATAGGATAGAGGATAGGGTAGGATAGAGGATAGGATAGGATAGAGGATAGGATAGAGGATAGGATAGGATAGAGGATAGAATAGAGGATATAATAGGATAGAGGATAGGTTAGGATAGAGGATAGGATAGGATAGGATAGAGGATAGGATAGGATAGAGGATAGGATAGGATAGAGGATAGGATAGGATAGAGGATAGGATAGGATAGAGGATAGGATAGGAATGAGGATAGGATAGGATAGAGGATAGGTTAGGATAGAGGATTGGATAGTATAAAGGATAGGTGAGGATAGAGAATAGGATAGCATTGAGGATAGGATAGGATAGTGGATAGGATAGGATAGAGCAGACGATAGAGGATAGGATAGGATGGAGGATAGGGTAGGACATTGGATAGGATAGAGGATACGATAGGGTAGATGATATCATAGGCAAGAGGATAGGATATGATAGAGGATACGATATTATAGAGGATAGGATAGGATAGAGAATAGGATAGGATAGAGGATAGGTTAGGATAGAGTATAGGATAGGATAGAGGATAGGATAGCATAGAGGATAGGATAGGATAGAGGATATGATAGGATAGAGGATAGGATAGGATAGAGGATAGGATAGGATAGAGGATAGGATAGGTTAGAGGATATGATAGAGGATAGGATAGAGGATTGGATAGGATAGAGGATATTATAGGATAGAGGATATGATACGATAGCGGATAGGATATAATGGAGTATAGGATAGTAATGAGGATAGGATAGCGTTGAGGATAGGATAGGATAGAGGATATAATAGGATAGAGGATAGGTTAGGATAGAGGATAGGATAGGATAGGATAGAGGATAGGATAGGATAGAGGATAGGATAGGATAGAGGTTAGGATAGGATAGAGGATAGGATAGGATAGAGGATAGGATAGGATAGAGGATAGGATAGAGGATAGGATAGGATAGAGGATAGGATAGAGGATATAATAGGATAGAGGATAGGTTAGGATAGAGGATAGGATAGGATAGGATAGAGGATAGGATAGGATAGAGGATAGGGTAGGATAGAGGATAGGATAGGATAGAGGATAGGATAGGATAGAGGATAGGATAGGATAGAGGATAGGATAGGATAGGATAGAGGATAGGATAGGATAGGATAGAGGATAGGATAGGATAGAGGATAGGATAGGATAGAGGATAGGATAGGATAGAGGATAGGGTAGGATAGAGGATAGGATAGGATAGAGGATAGGATATTATAGAGGATAGGATAGGATAGAGGATAGGATAGGATAGAGGATAGGTTAGGATAGAGGATTGGATAGTATAAAGGATAGGTGAGGATAGAGAATAGGATAGCATTGAGGATAGGATAGGATAGTGGATAGGATAGGATAGAGCAGACGATAGAGGATAGGATAGGATAGAGGATAGGATAGGATAGAGGATAGGATAGGATAGAGGATAGGATAGGATAGGATAGAGGATAGGATAGGATAGACGATAGGATAGGATAGACGATAGGATAGGATAGAGGATAGGATAGGATAGAGGATAGGATAGGATAGAGGATAGGATAGGATAGTGGATAGGATAGGATAGAGCAGACGATAGAGGATAGGATAGGATAGAGGATAGGATAGGATAGAGGATAGGATAGGATAGGATAGAGGATAGGAGAGGATAGAAGATAGGATAGGATAGAGGATTGGATAGAGGATAGGATAGGATAGAGGATATGATAGAGGATAGGATAGAGGATTGGATAGGATAGAGGATATTATAGGATAGAGGATATGATACGTTAGCGGATAGGATATAATGGAGTATAGGATAGTAATGAGGATAGGATAGCGTTGAGGATAGGATAGGATAGAGGATATAATAGGATAGAGGATAGGTTAGGATAGAGGATAGGATAGGATAGGATAGAGGATAGGGTATTATAGAGGATAGGATAGGATAGAGGATAGGATAGGATAGAGGATAGGTTAGGATAGAGGATTGGATAGTATAAAGGATAGGTGAGGATAGAGAATAGGATAGCATTGAGGATAGGATAGGATAGTGGATAGGATAGGATAGAGCAGACGATAGAGGATAGGATAGGATAGAGGATAGGATAGGATAGAGGATAGGATAGAGGATAGGATAGGATAGAGGATAGGATAGGATAGAGGATAGGATAGGATAGAGGATAGGATAGGATAGAGGATAGGATAGGATAGAGGATAGGATAGGATAGAGGATAGGATAGGATAGAGGATAGGATAGGATAGAGGATAGGATAGGATAGTGGATAGGATAGGATAGAGCAGACGATAGAGGATAGGATAGGATAGAGGATAGGATAGGATAGAGGATAGGATAGGATAGGATAGAGGATAGGATAGGATAGAGGATAGGATAGAGGATAGGATAGAGGATAGGATAGGATAGAGGATAGGATAGGATAGAGGATAGGATAGGATAGAGGATAGGATAGGATAGGATAGAGGATAGGATAGGATAGAGGATAGGATAGGATAGAGGATAGGATAGGATAGAGGATAGGATAGGATAGAGGATATTATAGGATAGAGGATAGGATAGGATAGAGGATAGGTTAGGATAGAGGATTGGATAGTATAAAGGATAGGTGAGGATAGAGAATAGGATATCATTGAGGATAGGATAGGATAGTGGATAGGATAGGATAGAGCAGACGATAGAGGATAGGATAGGATAGAGGATAGGATAGGATAGAGGATAGGATAGGATAGAGGATAGGATAGGATAGAGGATAGGATAGAGGATAGGATAGGATAGAGGATAGGATAGGATAGAGGATAGGATAGAGGATAGGATAGAGGATAGGATAGGATAGAGGATAGGATAGGATAGAGGATAGGATAGGATAGGATAGAGGATAGGATAGGATAGAGGATAGGATAGGATAGAGGATAGGATAGGATAGAGAATATGATAGGATAGAGGATAGGGTAGGATAGAGTATAGGATAGGATAGAGGATAGGATAGCATAGAGGATAGGATAGGATAGAGGATAGGATAGGATAGAGAATAGGATAGGATAGAGGATAGGATAGGATAGGATAGAGGATAGGATAGGATAGAGGATAGGATAGGATAGAGGATAGGATAGGATAGAGGATAGGATAGAGGATAGGATAGGATAGAGGATAGGATAGGATAGAGGATAGGATAGGATAGAGGATAGGATAGGATAGAGGATAGGATAGGATAGGATAGAGGATAGGATAGGATAGACGATAGGATAGGATAGAGGATAGGATAGGATAGAGGATAGGATAGGATAGAGGATAGGATAGAGGATTGGTTAGTATAAAGGATAGGAGAGGATAGAGGATAGGATAGGATAGAGGATAGGATAGAGAAAAGGATAGGATAGAGGATAGGTTAGGATAGAGTATAGGATAGGATAGAGGATAGGATAGCATAGAGGATAGGATAGGATAGAGGATATGATAGGATAGAGGATAGGATAGGATAGAGGATAGGATAGGATAGAGGATAGGATAGGATAGAGGATAGGATAGGATAGAGGATAGGATAGGTTAGAGGATAGGATAGGATAGAGGATAGGATAGAGGATTGGTTAGTATAAAGGATAGGAGAGGATAGAAGATAGGATAGGATAGAGGATAGGATAGAGGATAGGATAGGATAGAGGATATGATAGAGGATAGGATAGAGGATTGGATAGGATAGAGGATATTATAGGATAGAGGATATGATACGATAGCGGATAGGATATAATGGAGTATAGGATAGTAATGAGGATAGGATTGCGTTGAGGATAGGATAGGATAGAGGATATAATAGGATAGAGGATAGGTTAGGATAGAGGATAGGATAGGATAGGATAGAGGATAGGATAGGATAGAGGATAGGATAGGATAGAGGATAGGATAGGATAGAGGATAGGATAGGATAGAGGATAGGTTAGGATAGAGGATTGGATAGTATAAAGGATAGGTGAGGATAGAGAATAGGAGAGCATTCAGGATAGGATAGGATAGTGGATAGGATAGGATAGAGGATAGGATAGGATAGAGGATAGGATAGAGGATAGGATAGGATAGAGGATAGGATAGGATAGAGGATAGGATAGGATAGAGGATAGGATAGGATAGGATAGAGGATAGGATAGGATAGACGATAGGATAGGATAGAGGATAGGATAGGATAGAGGATAGGATAGGATAGAGGATAGGATAGAGGATTGGTTAGTATAAAGGATAGGAGAGGATAGAGGATAGGATAGGATAGAGGATAGGATAGAGAATAGGATAGGATAGAGGATAGGTTAGGATAGAGTATAGGATAGGATAGAGGATAGGATATTATAGAGGATAGGATAGGATAGAGGATAGGATAGGATAGAGGATAGGTTAG
The DNA here is from genome assembly GCF_050948215.1 of Halictus rubicundus. Lineage (NCBI taxonomy): Eukaryota > Metazoa > Arthropoda > Insecta > Hymenoptera > Halictidae > Halictus > Halictus rubicundus. The sequence goes on along the minus strand of NW_027489696.1, from coordinate 17,744 downwards.
GATAGAGGATTGGATAGTATAAAGGATAGGTGAGGATAGAGAATAGGATAGCATTGAGGATAGGATAGGATAGTGGATAGGATAGGATAGAGCAGACGATAGAGGATAGGATAGGATAGAGGATAGGATAGGATAGAGGATAGGATAGGATAGGATAGAGGATAGGATAGGATAGAGGATAGGATAGAGGATAGGATAGGATAGAGGATAGGATAGGATAGAGGATAGGATAGGATAGAGGATAGGATAGGATAGGATAGAGGATAGGATAGGATAGAGGATAGGATAGGATAGAGGATAGGATAGGATAGAGGATAGGATAGGATAGTGGATAGGATAGGATAGAGCAGACGATAGAGGATAGGATAGGATAGAGGATAGGATAGGATAGAGGATAGGATAGGATAGAGGATAGGATAGGATAGGATAGAGGATAGGATAGGATAGAGGATAGGATAGAGGATAGGATAGAGGATAGGATAGGATAGAGGATAGGATAGGATAGAGGATAGGATAGGATAGAGGATAGGATAGGATAGAGGATAGGATAGGATAGAGGATAGGATAGGATAGAGGATATTATAGGATAGAGGATAGGATAGGATAGAGGATAGGTTAGGATAGAGGATTGGATAGTATAAAGGATAGGTGAGGATAGAGAATAGGATATCATTGAGGATAGGATAGGATAGTGGATAGGATAGGATAGAGCAGACGATAGAGGATAGGATAGGATAGAGGATAGGATAGGATAGAGGATAGGATAGGATAGAGGATAGGATAGGATAGAGGATAGGATAGAGGATAGGATAGGATAGAGGATAGGATAGGATAGAGGATAGGATAGAGGATAGGATAGGATAGAGGATAGGATAGGATAGAGGATAGGATAGGATAGAGGATAGGATAGGATAGGATAGAGGATAGGATAGGATAGAGGATAGGATAGGATAGAGGATAGGATAGGATAGAGAATATGATAGGATAGAGGATAGGGTAGGATAGAGTATAGGATAGGATAGAGGATAGGATAGCATAGAGGATAGGATAGGATAGAGGATAGGATAGGATAGAGAATAGGATAGGATAGAGGATAGGATAGGATAGGATAGAGGATAGGATAGGATAGAGGATAGGATAGGATAGAGGATAGGATAGGATAGAGGATAGGATAGAGGATAGGATAGGATAGAGGATAGGATAGGATAGAGGATAGGATAGGATAGAGGATAGGATAGGATAGAGGATAGGATAGGATAGAGGATAGGATAGGATAGGATAGAGGATAGGATAGGATAGACGATGGGATAGGATAGAGGATAGGATAGGATAGAGGATAGGATAGGATAGAGGATAGGATAGAGGATTGGTTAGTATAAAGGATAGGAGAGGATAGAGGATAGGATAGGATAGAGGATAGGATAGAGGATAGGATAGAGGATAGGATAGGATAGAGGATAGGATAGGATAGAGGATAGGATAGGATAGAGGATAGGATAGGATAGAGGATAGGATAGGATAGAGGATAGGATAGGATAGAGGATATTATAGGATAGAGGATAGGATAGGATAGAGGATAGGTTAGGATAGAGGATTGGATAGTATAAAGGATAGGTGAGGATAGAGAATAGGATATCATTGAGGATAGGATAGGATAGTGGATAGGATAGGATAGAGCAGACGATAGAGGATAGGATAGGATAGAGGATAGGATAGGATAGAGGATAGGATAGGATAGAGGATAGGATAGGATAGAGGATAGGATAGAGGATAGGATAGGATAGAGGATAGGATAGGATAGAGGATAGGATAGAGGATAGGATAGGATAGAGGATAGGATAGGATAGAGGATAGGATAGGATAGAGGATAGGATAGGATAGGATAGAGGATAGGATAGGATAGAGGATAGGATAGGATAGAGGATAGGATAGGATAGAGAATATGATAGGATAGAGGATAGGGTAGGATAGAGTATAGGATAGGATAGAGGATAGGATAGCATAGAGGATAGGATAGGATAGAGGATAGGATAGGATAGAGAATAGGATAGGATAGAGGATAGGATAGGATAGGATAGAGGATAGGATAGGATAGAGGATAGGATAGGATAGAGGATAGGATAGGATAGAGGATAGGATAGAGGATAGGATAGGATAGAGGATAGGATAGGATAGAGGATAGGATAGGATAGAGGATAGGATAGGATAGAGGATAGGATAGGATAGAGGATAGGATAGGATAGGATAGAGGATAGGATAGGATAGACGATGGGATAGGATAGAGGATAGGATAGGATAGAGGATAGGATAGGATAGAGGATAGGATAGAGGATTGGTTAGTATAAAGGATAGGAGAGGATAGAGGATAGGATAGGATAGAGGATAGGATAGAGAATAGGATAGGATAGACGATAGGTTAGGATAGAGTATAGGATAGGATAGAGGATAGGATAGCATAGAGGATAGGATAGGATAGAGGATATGATAGGATAGAGGATAGGATAGGATAGAGGATAGGATAGGATAGAGGATAGGATAGGATAGAGGATAGGATAGGATAGAGGATAGGATAGGTTAGAGGATAGGATAGGATAGAGGATAGGATAGAGGATTGGTTAGTATAAAGGATAGGAGAGGATAGAAGATAGGATAGGATAGAGGATAGGATAGAGGATAGGATAGGATAGAGGATATGATAGAGGATAGGATAGAGGATTGGATAGGATAGAGGATATTATAGGATAGAGGATATGATACGATAGCGGATAGGATATAATGGAGTATAGGATAGTAATGAGGATAGGATAGCGTTGAGGATAGGATAGGATAGAGGATATAATAGGATAGAGGATAGGTTAGGATAGAGGATAGGATAGGATAGGATAGAGGATAGGATAGGATAGAGGATAGGATAGGATAGAGGATAGGATAGGATAGAGGATAGGATAGGATAGAGGATAGGATAGGATAGAGGATAGGATAGGATAGAGGATAGGATAGGATAGAGGATAGGATAGGATAGAGGATAGGATAGGATAGAGGATAGGATAGGATAGTGGATAGGATAGGATAGAGCAGACGATAGAGGATAGGATAGGATAGAGGATAGGATAGGATAGAGGATAGGATAGGATAGGATAGAGGATAGGATAGGATAGAGGATAGGATAGAGGATAGGATAGAGGATAGGATAGGATAGAGGATAGGATAGGATAGAGGATAGGATAGGATAGAGGATAGGATAGGCATAGAGGATAGGATAGGATAGAGGATAGGATAGGATAGAGGATATTATAGGATAGAGGATAGGATAGGATAGAGGATAGGTTAGGATAGAGGATTGGATAGTATAAAGGATAGGTGAGGATAGAGAATAGGATATCATTGAGGATAGGATAGGATAGTGGATAGGATAGGATAGAGCAGACGATAGAGGATAGGATAGGATAGAGGATAGGATAGGATAGAGGATAGGATAGGATAGAGGATAGGATAGGATAGAGGATAGGATAGGATAGAGGATAGGATAGAGGATAGGATATGATAGAGGATAGGATAGGATAGAGGATAGGATAGAGGATAGGATAGGATAGAGGATAGGATAGGATAGAGGATAGGATAGGATAGAGGATAGGATAGGATAGGATAGAGGATAGGATAGGATAGAGGATAGGATAGGATAGAGGATAGGATAGGATAGAGAATATGATAGGATAGAGGATAGGGTAGGATAGAGTATAGGATAGGATAGAGGATAGGATAGCATAGAGGATAGGATAGGATAGAGGATAGGATAGGATAGAGAATAGGATAGGATAGAGGATAGGATAGGATAGGATAGAGGATAGGATAGGATAGAGGATAGGATAGGATAGAGGATAGGATAGGATAGAGGATAGGATAGAGGATAGGATAGGATAGAGGATAGGATAGGATAGAGGATAGGATAGGATAGAGGATAGGATAGGATAGAGGATAGGATAGGATAGAGGATAGGATAGGATAGGATAGAGGATAGGATAGGATAGACGATGGGATAGGATAGAGGATAGGATAGGATAGAGGATAGGATAGGATAGAGGATAGGATAGAGGATTGGTTAGTATAAAGGATAGGAGAGGATAGAGGATAGGATAGGATAGAGGATAGGATAGAGGATAGGATAGAGGATAGGATAGGATAGAGGATAGGATAGGATAGAGGATAGGATAGGATAGAGGATAGGATAGGATAGAGGATAGGATAGGATAGAGGATAGGATAGGATAGAGGATATTATAGGATAGAGGATAGGATAGGATAGAGGATAGGTTAGGATAGAGGATTGGATAGTATAAAGGATAGGTGAGGATAGAGAATAGGATATCATTGAGGATAGGATAGGATAGTGGATAGGATAGGATAGAGCAGACGATAGAGGATAGGATAGGATAGAGGATAGGATAGGATAGAGGATAGGATAGGATAGAGGATAGGATAGGATAGAGGATAGGATAGGATAGGATAGAGGATAGGATAGGATAGAGGATAGGATAGGATAGAGGATAGGATAGGATAGAGAATATGATAGGATAGAGGATAGGGTAGGATAGAGTATAGGATAGGATAGAGGATAGGATAGCATAGAGGATAGGATAGGATAGAGGATAGGATAGGATAGAGAATAGGATAGGATAGAGGATAGGATAGGATAGGATAGAGGATAGGATAGGATAGAGGATAGGATAGGATAGAGGATAGGATAGGATAGAGGATAGGATAGAGGATAGGATAGGATAGAGGATAGGATAGGATAGAGGATAGGATAGGATAGAGGATAGGATAGGATAGAGGATAGGATAGGATAGAGGATAGGATAGGATAGAGGATAGGATAGGATAGGATAGAGGATAGGATAGGATAGACGATGGGATAGGATAGAGGATAGGATAGGATAGAGGATAGGATAGGATAGAGGATAGGATAGAGGATTGGTTAGTATAAAGGATAGGAGAGGATAGAGGATAGGATAGGATAGAGGATAGGATAGAGAATAGGATAGGATAGACGATAGGTTAGGATAGAGTATAGGATAGGATAGAGGATAGGATAGCATAGAGGATAGGATAGGATAGAGGATATGATAGGATAGAGGATAGGATAGGATAGAGGATAGGATAGGATAGAGGATAGGATAGGATAGAGGATAGGATAGGATAGAGGATAGGATAGGTTAGAGGATAGGATAGGATAGAGGATAGGATAGAGGATTGGTTAGTATAAAGGATAGGAGAGGATAGAAGATAGGATAGGATAGAGGATAGGATAGAGGATAGGATAGGATAGAGGATATGATAGAGGATAGGATAGAGGATTGGATAGGATAGAGGATATTATAGGATAGAGGATATGATACGATAGCGGATAGGATATCATGGAGTATAGGATAGTAATGAGGATAGGATAGCGTTGAGGATAGGATAGGATAGAGGATATAATAGGATAGAGGATAGGTTAGGATAGAGGATAGGATAGGATAGGATAGAGGATAGGATAGGATAGAGGATAGGATAGGATAGAGGATAGGATAGGATAGAGGATAGGATAGAGGATAGGATAGGATAGAGGATAGGATAGGATAGAGGATAGGATAGGATAGAGGATAGGATAGGATAGAGGATAGGATAGGATAGAGGATAGGATAGGATAGGATAGAGGATAGGATAGGATAGACGATGGGATAGGATAGAGGATAGGATAGGATAGAGGATAGGATAGGATAGAGGATAGGATAGAGGATTGGTTAGTATAAAGGATAGGAGAGGATAGAGGATAGGATAGGATAGAGGATAGGATAGAGAATAGGATAGGATAGACGATAGGTTAGGATAGAGTATAGGATAGGATAGAGGATAGGATAGCATAGAGGATAGGATAGGATAGAGGATATGATAGGATAGAGGATAGGATAGGATAGAGGATAGGATAGGATAGAGGATAGGATAGGATAGAGGATAGGATAGGATAGAGGATAGGATAGGATAGAGAATAGGATAGGATAGAGGATAGGATAGGATAGGATAGAGGATAGGATAGGATAGAGGATAGGATAGGATAGAGGATAGGATAGGATAGAGGATAGGATAGAGGATAGGATAGGATAGAGGATAGGATAGGATAGAGGATAGGATAGGATAGAGGATAGGATAGGATAGAGGATAGGATAGGATAGAGGATAGGATAGGATAGGATAGAGGATAGGATAGGATAGACGATGGGATAGGATAGAGGATAGGATAGGATAGAGGATAGGATAGGATAGAGGATAGGATAGAGGATTGGTTAGTATAAAGGATAGGAGAGGATAGAGGATAGGATAGGATAGAGGATAGGATAGAGAATAGGATAGGATAGACGATAGGTTAGGATAGAGTATAGGATAGGATAGAGGATAGGATAGCATAGAGGATAGGATAGGATAGAGGATATGATAGGATAGAGGATAGGATAGGATAGAGGATAGGATAGGATAGAGGATAGGATAGGATAGAGGATAGGATAGGATAGAGGATAGGATAGGTTAGAGGATAGGATAGGATAGAGGATAGGATAGAGGATTGGTTAGTATAAAGGATAGGAGAGGATAGAAGATAGGATAGGATAGAGGATAGGATAGAGGATAGGATAGGATAGAGGATATGATAGAGGATAGGATAGAGGATTGGATAGGATAGAGGATATTATAGGATAGAGGATATGATACGATAGCGGATAGGATATAATGGAGTATAGGATAGTAATGAGGATAGGATAGCGTTGAGGATAGGATAGGATAGAGGATATAATAGGATAGAGGATAGGTTAGGATAGAGGATAGGATAGGATAGGATAGAGGATAGGATAGGATAGAGGATAGGATAGGATAGAGGATAGGATAGGATAGAGGATAGGATAGGATAGAGGATAGGTTAGGATAGAGGATTGGATAGTATAAAGGATAGGTGAGGATAGAGAATAGGAGAGCATTGAGGATAGGATAGGATAGTGGATAGGATAGGATAGAGCAGACGATAGAGGATAGGATAGGATAGAGGATAGGATAGGATAGAGGATAGGATAGGATAGAGAATAGGATAGGATAGAGGATAGGATAGGATAGGATAGAGGATAGGATAGGATAGAGGATAGGATAGGATAGAGGATAGGATAGGATAGAGGATAGGATAGAGGATAGGATAGGATAGAGGATAGGATAGGATAGAGGATAGGATAGGATAGAGGATAGGATAGGATAGGATAGAGGATAGGATAGGATAGACGATAGGATAGGATAGACTATAGGATAGGATAGAGGATAGGATAGGATAGAGGATAGGATAGAGGATTGGTTAGTATAAAGGATAGGAGAGGATAGAGGATAGGATAGGATAGAGGATAGGATAGAGGATAGGATAGGATAGAGGATATGATAGAGGATATGATAGAGGATAGGATAGAGGATTGGATAGGATAGAGGATATTATAGGATAGAGGATATGATACGATAGCGGATAGGATATAATGGAGTATAGGATAGTAATGAGGATAGGATAGCGTTGAGGATAGGATAGGATAGAGGATATAATAGGATAGAGGATAGGTTAGGATAGAGGATAGGATAGGATAGAGGATAGGATAGGATATATGATAGGATAGTATAGAGGATAGGATAGGATAGAGGATAGGATAGGATAGAGGATAGGATAGGATAGAGGATAGGATAGGAAAGAGGATAGGATAGGATAGAGAATATGATAGGATAGAGGATAGGGTAGGATAGAGTATAGGATAGGATAGAGGATAGGATAGCATAGAGGATAGGATAGGATAGAGGATAGGATAGGATAGAGAATAGGATAGGATAGAGGATATGATAGGATAGGATAGAGGATAGGATAGGATAGAGGATAGGATAGGATAGAGGATAGGATAGAGGATAGCATCGGATAGAGGATAGGATAGGATAGAGGATAGGATAGGATAGAGGATAGGATAGGATAGAGGATAGGATACGATAGGATAGAGGATAGGATAGGATAGAGGATAGGATAGGATAGAGAATATGATAGGATAGAGGATAGGGTAGGATAGAGTATAGGATAGGATAGAGGATAGGATAGCATAGAGGATAGGATAGGATAGAGGATAGGATAGGATAGAGAATAGGATAGGATAGAGGATAGGATAGGATAGGATAGAGGATAGGATAGGATAGAGGATAGGATAGGATAGAGGATAGGATAGGATAGAGGATAGGATAGGATAGAGGATAGGATAGGATAGAGGATAGGATAGGATAGAGGATAGGATAGAGGATAGGATAGACGATAGGATAGGATAGAGTATAGGATAGGATAGAGGATAGGATAGGATAGAGGATAGGATAGAGGATTGGTTAGTATAAAGGATAGGAGAGGATAGAGGATAGGATAGGATAGAGGATAGGATAGAGGATAGGATAGGATAGAGGATATGATAGAGGATATGATAGAGGATAGGATAGAGGATTGGATAGGATAGAGGATATTATAGGATAGAGGATATGATACGATAGCGGATAGGATATAATGGAGTATAGGATAGTAATGAGGATAGGATAGCGTTGAGGATAGGATAGGATAGAGGATATAATAGGATAGAGGATAGGTTAGGATAGAGGATAGGATAGGATAGAGGATAGGATAGGATAGATGATAGGATAGGATAGAGGATAGGATAGGATAGAGGATAGGATAGGATAGAGGATAGGATAGGATAGAGGATAGGATAGGAAAGAGGATAGGATAGGATAGAGAATATGATAGGATAGAGGATAGGGTAGGATAGAGTATAGGATAGGATAGAGGATAGGATAGCATAGAGGATAGGATAGGATAGAGGATAGGATAGGATAGAGGATAGGATAGGATAGGATAGAGGATAGGATAGCATAAAGGATAGGATAGGATAGAGGATAGGATAGCATAGAGGATAGGATAGGATAGAGGATAGGATAGGATAGAGAATAGGATAGGATAGAGGATAGGATAGGATAGGATAGAGGATAGAATAGGATAGAGGATAGGATAGGATAGAGGATAGGATAGAGGATAGGATCGGATAGAGGATAGGATAGGATAGAGGATAGGATAGGATAGAGGATAGGATAGGATAGAGGATAGGATTCGATAGGATAGAGGATAGGATAGGATAGAGGATAGGATAGGATAGAGAATATGATAGGATAGAGGATAGGGTAGGATAGAGTATAGGATAGGATAGAGGATAGGATAGCATAGAGGATAGGATAGGATAGAGGATAGGATAGGATAGAGAATAGGATAGGATAGAGGATAGGATAGGATAGGATAGAGGATAGGATAGGATAGAGGATAGGATAGGATAGAGGATAGGATAGGATAGAGGATAGGATAGAGGATAGGATAGAGGATAGGATAGGATAGAGGATAGGATAGGATAGAGGATAGGATAGGATAGGATAGAGGATAGGATAGGATAGACGATAGGATAGGATAGAGAATATGATAGGATAGAGGATAGGGTAGGATAGAGTATAGGATAGGATAGAGGATAGGATAGCATAGAGGATAGGATAGGATAGAGGATAGGATAGGATAGAGAATAGGATAGGATAGAGGATAGGATAGGATAGGATAGAGGATAGGATAGGATAGAGGATAGGATAGGATAGAGGATAGGATAGGATAGAGGATAGGATAGGATAGAGGATAGGATAGAGGATAGGATAGGATAGAGGATATGATAGAGGATATGATAGAGGATAGGATAGAGGATTGGATAGGATAGAGGATATTATAGGATAGAGGATATGATACGATAGCGGATAGGATATAATGGAGTATAGGATAGTAATGAGGATAGGATAGCGTTGAGGATAGGATAGGATAGAGGATATAATAGGATAGAGGATAGGTTAGGATAGAGGATAGGATAGGATAGAGGATAGGATAGGATAGATGATAGGATAGGATAGAGGATAGGATAGGATAGAGGATAGGATAGGATAGAGGATAGGATAGGATAGAGGATAGGATAGGAAAGAGGATAGGATAGGATAGAGAATATGATAGGATAGAGGATAGGGTAGGATAGAGTATAGGATAGGATAGAGGATAGGATAGCATAGAGGATAGGATAGGATAGAGGATAGGATAGGATAGAGGATAGGATAGGATAGGATAGAGGATAGGATAGCATAAAGGATAGGATAGGATAGAGGATAGGATAGCATAGAGGATAGGATAGGATAGAGGATAGGATAGGATAGAGAATAGGATAGGATAGAGGATAGGATAGGATAGGATAGAGGATAGAATAGGATAGAGGATAGGATAGGATAGAGGATAGGATAGAGGATAGGATCGGATAGAGGATAGGATAGGATAGAGGATAGGATAGGATAGAGGATAGGATAGGATAGAGGATAGGATTCGATAGGATAGAGGATAGGATAGGATAGAGGATAGGATAGGATAGAGAATATGATAGGATAGAGGATAGGGTAGGATAGAGTATAGGATAGGATAGAGGATAGGATAGCATAGAGGATAGGATAGGATAGAGGATAGGATAGGATAGAGAATAGGATAGGATAGAGGATAGGATAGGATAGGATAGAGGATAGGATAGGATAGAGGATAGGATAGGATAGAGGATAGGATAGGATAGAGGATAGGATAGAGGATAGGATAGAGGATAGGATAGGATAGAGGATAGGATAGGATAGAGGATAGGATAGGATAGGATAGAGGATAGGATAGGATAGACGATAGGATAGGATAGAGGATAGGATAGGATAGAGGATAGGATAGGATAGAGGATAGGATAGAGGATTGGTTAGTATAAAGGATAGGAGAGGATAGAGGATAGGATAGGATAGAGGATAGGATAGAGGATAGGATAGGATAGAGGATATGATAGAGGATATGATAGAGGATTGGATAGAGGATTGGATAGGATAGAGGATATTATAGGATAGAGGATATGATACGATAGCGGATAGGATATAATGGAGTATAGGATAGTAATGAGGATAGGATAGCGTTGAGGATAGGATAGGATAGAGGATATAATAGGATAGAGGATAGGTTAGGATAGAGGATAGGATAGGATAGAGGATAGGATAGGATAGATGATAGGATAGGATAGAGGATAGGATAGGATAGAGGATAGGATAGGATAGAGGATAGGATAGGATAGAGGATATAATAGGATAGAGGATAGGATAGCATAGAGGATAGGATAGGATAGAGGATAGGATAGGATAGAGAATAGGATAGGATAGAGGATAGGATAGGATAGGATAGAGGATAGGATAGGATAGAGGATAGGATAGGATAGAGGATAGGATAGGATAGAGGATAGGATAGGAGGAGGATAGGATCGGATAGAGGATAGGTTAGGATAGAGGATTGGATAGTATAAAGGATAGGTGAGGATAGAGAATAGGATAGGATAGAGGATAGGTTAGGATAGAGTATAGGATAGGATAGAGGATAGGATAGCATAGAGGATAGGATAGGATAGAGGATATGATATGATAGAGGATAGGATAGGATAGAGGATAGGATAGGATAGGATAGAGGATAGGATAGGATAGAGGATAGGATAGGATAGAGGATAGGATAGGATAGAGGATAGGATAGGTTAGCGGATAGGATAGGATAGAGGATATGATAGAGGATTGGTTAGTATAAAGGATAGGAGAGGATAGAAGATAGGATAGGATAGAGGATTGGATAGAGGATAGGATAGGATAGAGGATATGATAGAGGATACGATAGAGGATTGGATAGGATAGAGGATATTATAGGATAGAGGATATGATACGATAGCGGATAGGATATAATGGAGTATAGGATAGCGTTGAGGATAGGATAGGATAGAGGATATAATAGGATAGAGGATAGGTTAGGATAGAGGATAGGATAGGATAGGATAGAGGATAGGATATTATAGAGGATAGGATAGGATAGAGGATAGGATAGGATAGAGGATACGATAGGATAGAGGATAGGATAGGATAGAGGATAGGATAGGATAGAGGATAGGATAGGATAGAGGATAGGATATGATAGAGGATAGGATAGGATAGAGGATAGGATAGGATAGAGGATAGGATAGAGGATAGGATAGGATAGAGGATAGGATAGAGGATAGGATAGGATAGAGGATAGGATAGGATAGAGGATAGGATAGAGGATAGGATAGGATAGAGGATAGGATAGGATAGAGGATAGGATAGGATAGAGGATAGGATAGAGGATAGGATAGGATAGAGGATAGGATAGGATAGAGGATAGGATAGGATTGAGGATAGGATAGAGGATAGGATAGGATAGAGGATTGGATAGAGGATTGGATTGGATAGAGGATATTATACGATAGAGCATATATGATACGATAGCGGATAGGTTATAATGGAGTATAGGATAGTAATGAGGATAGGATAGCGTTGAGGATAGGATAGGATAGAGGATAGGATAGGATAGAGGATAGGATAGGATAGAGGATAGGATAGAGGATAGGATAGAGGATGGGATAGGATAGAGGATATTATAGGATAGAGGATATGATAGGATAGCGGATAGGATGTAATGGAATATAGGATAGCAATGAGGATAGGATAGCGTTGAGGATAGGATATGATATAGGATAGGATAGGATAGAGGATAGGTTAGGATAGAGGATAGGATAGGATAGAGGATAGGATAGGATAGAGGATAGGATAGGATAGAGGATAGGATAGGATAGAGGATAGGTTAGGATAGAGGATAGGATACGATAGAGGATAGGATAGGATAGAGGATAGGATAGGATAGAGTATAGAATAGGATAGTGCATAGGATAGGATAGGATTGAGGGTAGGATAGGATAGAGGATAGGATAGGATAGAGGATTGGATACTATAAAGGATAGGTGAGGATAGAGAATAGGATAGCATTGAGGATAGGATAGGATAGTGGATAGGATAGGATAGAGCAGACGATAGAGGATAGGATAGGATAGAGGATAGGGTAGGGGATTGGATAGGATAGAGGATAGGATAGGGTAGATGATATTATAGGCAAAGGGATAGGATATGATAGAGGATACGATATTATAGAGGATAGGATAGGATAGAGGATAGGATAGGATAGAGGATACGATAGGATAGGATAGAGGATACGATAGGATAGGATAGAGGATACGATAGGATAGGATAGAGGATACGATAGGATAGGATAGAGGGTAGGATAGGATAGAGGATAGGATAGGGTAGATGATATTATAGGCAAAGGGATAGGATATGATAGAGGATACGATATTATAGAGGATAGGATAGGATAGAGGATAGGATAGGCTAGAGGATAGGATCAGATAGAGGATAGGATAGGATAGAGGATAGGATAGGATAGAGGATACGATAGGATAGAGGATAGATGATATTATAGGACAGAGGATAGAATATGATAGAGGTTACGATATTATAGAGGATACGATAGCATAGAGGATAGGATAGGGGATTGGATAGGATAGAGGACAGGACACGATAGAGGATAAGATAGGGGATTTGATAGAATAGAGGACAGGAGACGATAGAGAATAGGATATGATAGAGGATAGGATAGGATAGAGGATAGGATAGGATACAGGATAGGATAGGGGATTGGATAGGATAGAGGATAGGAGACGATGGGGGATAGGATAGGATGTAGGATTGGATAGGATAGAGGATATGATAGGATAGAGGATAGGGTAGGGGATTGGATAGGGTAGAGGATAGGATAGGAGAGAGGATAGGATAGGATAGAGGATAGGATAGCAAAGCGGATAGGATATGATAGGATAGAGGATAGGATAGCAAAGCGGATAGGATAGGATGTAGGATTGGATAGGATAGAGGATAGGATAGGATAGAGGATAGGATAGGATAGAGGATAGGATAGGATAGATGATATTATAGGATAGAGGATAGAATATGATAGAGGATACGATATTATACAGGATACGATAGGATAGAGGATTGGATAGGGGATTGGATAGGATAGAGGATAGGAGACGATAGAGGATAGGATAGGATAGAGAATAGGATAGGATAGATGATATTATAGGCAAGAGGATAGGATATGATAGAGGATACGATATTATAGAGGATAGGATAGGATAGAGGATAGGATAGGCTAGAGGATAGGATCAGATAGAGGATAGGATACGATAGAGGATAGGAGACGATAGAGGATAGGATAGGATAGAGGATAGGATAGGATAGAGGATAGGATAGGATAGAGGATAGGATAGGATAGAGGATAGATGATATTATAGGATAGAGGATAGAATATGATAGAGGTTACGATATTATAGAGGATACGATAGCATAGAGGATAGGATAGGGGATTGGATAGGATAGAGGACAGGACACGATAGAGGATAAGATAGGGGATTTGATAGAATAGAGGACAGGAGACGATAGAGAATAGGATATGATAGAGGATAGGATAGGATAGAGGATAGGATAGGATAGAGGATAGGATAGGGGATTGGATAGGATAGAGGATAGGAGACGATGGGGGATAGGATAGGATGTAGGATTGGATAGGATAGAGGATATGATAGGATAGAGGATAGGGTAGGGGATTGGATAGGACAGAGGATAGGAGACGATGGAGGATAGGATAGGAGAGAGGATAGGATAGGATAGAGGATAGGATAGCAAAGCGGATAGGATAGGATAGGGTAGAGGATAGGATAGCAAAGCGGATAGGATAGGATGTAGGATTGGATAGGATAGAGGATAGGATAGGATAGAGGATAGGATAGGATAGATGATATTATAGGATAGAGGATAGAATATGATAGAGGATACGATATTATACAGGATACGATAGGATAGAGGATTGGATAGGGGATTGGATAGGATAGAGGATAGGAGACGATAGAGGATAGGATAGGATAGAGGATAGGATAGGATAGAGAATAGGATAGGATAGATGATATTATAGGCAAGAGGATAGGATATGATAGAGGATACGATATTATAGAGGATAGGATAGGATAGAGGATAGGATAGGCTAGAGGATAGGATCAGATAGAGGATAGGATAGGATAGAGGATAGGATAGGATAGAGGATAGGATAGGATAGAGGATAGGATAGGATAGAGGATAGGATAGGATAGAGGATAGGATAGAGGATAGGATAGAGGATAGGATAGGATAGAGGATAGGATAGGGGATTGGATAGGATAGAGGACAGGAGACGATAGAGGATAGTATAGGATAGAGGATAGGATAGGATAGAGAATAGGATAGAATAGATGATATTACAGGCAAGAGGATAGAATATGATAGAGGATACGATATTATAGAGGATAGGATAGGATAGAGGATAGATCGGATAGAGGATAGGATAGGGGATTGGATAGGATAGAGGATTGGAGACGATGGAGGATAGGATAGGATGTAGGATTGGATAGGATAGAGGATAGGATAGGATAGAGGATAGGATAGGATAGAGGATAGGGTAGGGGATTGGATAGGATAGTGGATAGGAGACGATGGACGATAGGATAGGATAGAGGATAGGATAGAGGATTGGTTAGTATATAGGATAGGAGAGGATACAGGACAGGATAGGATTGAGGATAGGATAGGATAGAGGATAGGATAGGATAGAGGATATGCTAGGATAGAGGATAGGATAGGATAGAGGATAGGATAGGATAGGATAGAGGATAGGATAGGATAGAGGATAGGATAGGATAGAGGATAGGATAGGATAGAGGATAGGTTGGGGATTGGATAGGATAGAGGATAGGAGACGATGGAGGATAGGATAGGATGTAGGATTGGATAGGATAGAGGATAGGATAGGATAGAGGATATGGTAGGGGATTGGATAGGATAGGGGATTGGATAGGATAGAGGATAGGAGACGATGGAGGATAGGATAGGATAGAGGATAGGATAGAGGATTGGTTAGTATAAAGGATAGGAGACTATACAGGATAGGATAGGATTGAGGATAGGATAGGATAGAGGATAGGATAGGATAGAGGATAGGATAGGATAGAGGATAGGATAGGATAGAGGATAGGATAGGATAGGATAGAGGATAGGATAGGATAGAGGATAGGATAGGATAGAGGATAGGATAGGATAGAGGATAGGATAGAGGATAGGATAGAGGATAGGATAGGATAGAGGATAGGATAGGGGATTGGATAGGATAGAGGACAGGAGACGATAGAGGATAGTATAGGATAGAGGATAGGATAGGATAGAGAATAGGATAGAATAGATGATATTACAGGCAAGAGGATAGAATATGATAGAGGATACGATATTATAGAGGATAGGATAGGATAGAGGATAGGATCGGATAGAGGATAGGATAGGGGATTGGATAGGATAGAGGATTGGAGACGATGGAGGATAGGATAGGATGTAGGATTGGATAGGATAGAGGATAGGATAGGATAGAGGATAGGATAGGATAGAGGATAGGGTAGGGGATTGGATAGGATAGTGGATAGGAGACGATGGACGATAGGATAGGATAGAGGATAGGATAGAGGATTGGTTAGTATATAGGATAGGAGAGGATACAGGACAGGATAGGATTGAGGATAGGATAGGATAGAGGATAGGATAGGATAGAGGATATGCTAGGATAGAGGATAGGATAGGATAGAGGATAGGATAGGATAGGATAGAGGATAGGATAGGATAGAGGATAGGATAGGATAGAGGATAGGATAGGATAGAGTATAGAATAGGAAAGAGCATAGGATAGGATAGGATTGAGGATAGGATAGGATAGAGGATAGGATAGGATAGAGGATAGGTTGGGGATTGGATAGGATAGAGGATAGGAGACGATGGAGGATAGGATAGGATGTAGGATTGGATAGGATAGAGGATATGATAGGATAGAGGATAGGGTAGGGGATTGGATAGGACAGAGGATAGGAGACGATGGAGGATAGGATAGGAGAGAGGATAGGATAGGATAGAGGATAGGATAGCAAAGCGGATAGGATAGGATAGGGTAGAGGATAGGATAGCAAAGCGGATAGGATAGGATGTAGGATTGGATAGGATAGAGGATAGGATAGGATAGAGGATAGGATAGGATAGATGATATTATAGGATAGAGGATAGAATATGATAGAGGATACGATATTATACAGGATACGATAGGATAGAGGATTGGATAGGGGATTGGATAGGATAGAGGATAGGAGACGATAGAGGATAGGATAGGATAGAGGATAGGATAGGATAGAGAATAGGATAGGATAGATGATATTATAGGCAAGAGGATAGGATATGATAGAGGATACGATATTATAGAGGATAGGATAGGATAGAGGATAGGATAGGCTAGAGGATAGGATCAGATAGAGGATAGGATAGGATAGAGGATAGGATAGGATAGAGGATAGGATAGGATAGAGGATAGGATAGGATAGAGGATAGGATAGGATAGAGGATAGGATAGAGGATAGGATAGAGGATAGGATAGGATAGAGGATAGGATAGGGGATTGGATAGGATAGAGGACAGGAGACGATAGAGGATAGTATAGGATAGAGGATAGGATAGGATAGAGAATAGGATAGAATAGATGATATTACAGGCAAGAGGATAGAATATGATAGAGGATACGATATTATAGAGGATAGGATAGGATAGAGGATAGGATCGGATAGAGGATAGGATAGGGG
>NW_027489695.1:0-28802 GCF_050948215.1 Halictus rubicundus | reverse complement strand
ATACCAGAATATACAAGAATATACAAGAATATAGCACAATTTACTACAATATACAAGAATATACCAGAATATACCAGAATAAACCATAATAATACTAGAATATAGCAGAATATACTAGAATATACCAGAATATACCAGAATATACCAGAATATACCATAATATTACTAGAATATAGAAGAATAGTCGAGAATATACCAGACTATACCATAATATTATGCGAATAGAGAAGAATATACGAGAATATACCTGAATATACTAGAATACAGCAGAATATACCAGAATATACCATAATATTACTAGAATATAGAAGAATATACGAGAATATACCAGAATATACTAGAATATAGCAGGATATACTAGAATATAATAGAATATACCAGAATATACCAGATTATACCATAATATACCATAATATTACTAGAATATAGAAGAATATACGAGAATATACCAGAATATAGTAGAATATACTAGAATATAGCAGAATATACCAGAATATACCATTATATTACTAGAATATAGAAGAGTATACGAGAATATACCAGAATATAATAGAATATAGCACAATATACTACAATATACAAGAATATACCAGAATATACCAGAATATACCAGAATATACCAGAATATACCAGAATACACCATAATAATACTAGAATGTAGCAGAATATACTAGAATATACCAGAATATACCAGAATATACCAGAATATACCATAATATTACTAGAATATAGAAGAATAGTCGAGAATATACCAGAATATACCATAATATTACGCGAATATAGAAGAATATACGAGAATATACCTGAATTTACTAGAATATAGCAGAATATACCATTATATACCAGAATATACCATAATATTACTCGAATATACAAGAATATACTAGAATATACCAGAATATACCATAATATTACTACAATATACAAGAATATACTAGAATATACCAGAATATACCAGAATATACCAGAATATACCAGAATATACCATAATATACCATAATATTACTAGAACATAGAAGAGTATACGAGAATATACCAGAATATAATAGAATATAGCACAATATACTACAATATACAAGAATATACCAGAATATACCAGAATATACCAGAATATACCAGAATATACCAGACTATACCATAATATTACGCGAATATAGAAGAATATACGAGAATATACCTGAATATACTAGAATATAGCAGAATATACCTGAATATACCATAATATTACTAGAATATAGAAGAATATACGAGAATATACCAGAATATACTAGAATATAGCAGGATATACTAGAATATACCAGAATATACCAGAATATACCAGAATATACCATAATATACCATAATATTACTCGAATATAGAAGAATATACGAGAATATACCAGAATATAGTAGAATATACTAGAATATAGCAGAATATACCAGAATATACCATTATATTACTAGAGTATAGAAGAGTATACGAGAATATACCAGAATATAATAGAATATAGCACAATATACTACAATATACAAGAATATACCAGAATATACCAGAATATACCAGAATATACCAGAATATACCAGAATACACCATAATAATACTAGAATGTAGCAGAATATACTAGAATATACCAGAATATACCATAATATTACTAGAATAAACAAGAATATACTAGAATATACCAGAATATACCAGAATATACAGGAATATACCATAATATTACTAGAATATAGTATAATATACGAGAATATACCTGAATATACTAGAATATGCCAGAATATACCAGAATATATCAGAATATACCATAATATTACTAGAATATGGCAGAATATACTAGAAAATACCAGAATATACCAGAATATACCAGAATACACTAGAATATAACAGAATATACCTGAATATACTAGAATATACCAGAATATACCAGAATATACCAGAATATACCAGAATATACCAGAATATACCATAATATTACTAGAATATAGCAGAATATACTAGAATATACCAGAATATACCAGAATATACCAGAATATACCATAATATTACTAGAATATAGAAGAATAGTCGAGAATATACCAGAATATACCATAATATTACGCGAATATAGAAGAATATACGAGAATATACCTGAATATACTAGAATATAGCAGAATATAGCAGAATATACTAGAATATACCAGAATATACGAGAAGATATCAGAATATACCATAATATTACTAGAATATAGAAGAATATACGAGAATATACCAGAATATACCTTAATATTACTCGAATATACAAGAATATACTAGAATATACCAGAATATACCATAATATTACTAGAATATACAAGAATATACTAGAATATACCAGAATATTCCAGAATATACTAGAATATAGCAGAATATACCAGAATATACCATAATATTAGTAGAATATAGAAGAATATACGAGAATATACAGAATATACTAGAATATAGCAGGATATACTAGAATATACCAGAATATACCAGAATATACCATAATATACCATAATATTACTAGAATATAGAAGAATATACGAGAATATACCAGAATATAGTAGAATATACTAGAATATAGCAGAATATACCAGAATATACCATTATATTACTAGAATATAGAAGAGTATACGAGAATATACCAGAATATAATAGAATATAGCAGAATATACTAGAATATACCAGAATATACCACAATATACCAGAATATACCATAATATTACTAGAATATAGCAGAATATACTTGAATATACCAGAATATACTAGAATATAGCAGAATATACTAGAATATACCAGAATATACGAGAAGATATCAGAATATACCTTAATATTACTCGAATATACAAGAATATACTAGAATATACCAGAATATACCATAATATTTCTAGAATATACAAGAATATACTAGAATATACGAGAATATACCAGAATATACCATAATATTACTCGAATATACAAGAATATACTAGAATATACCAGAATATACTAGAATATACCAGAATATACCAGAATATACCGGAATATACCATAATATTACTCGAATATAGCAGAATATACTAGAATATGCCAGAATGTACCAGAATATACCAGAGTATACCATAATATTACTAGAATATACCATAATATACCAGAATATACAAGAATATACAAGAATATAGCACAATATACTACAACATACAAGAATATACCAGAATATACCATAATATTACTAGAATATAGAAGAATAGTCGAGAATATACCAGAATATACCATAATATTACTAGAATATACAAGAATATACTAGAATATACCAGAATATACCAGAATATACCGGAATATACCATAATATTACTAGAATATAGAATAATATACGAGAATATACCTGAATATACTAGAATATACCAGAATATACCAGAATATACCAGAATATACCAGAATATACCAGAATATACCAGAATACACCATAATAATACTAGAATGTAGCAGAATATACTAGAAGTTACCAGAATATACCAGAATATACCAGAATATACCATAATATTACTAGAATATTGAAGAATAGTCGAGAATATACCAGAATATACCATAATATTACGCGAATATAGAAGAATATACGAGAATATACCTGAATTTACTAGAATATAGCAGAATATACCATTATATACCAGAATATACCATAATATTACTCGAATATACAAGAATATACTAGAATATACCAGAATATACCATAATATTACTAGAATATACAAGAATACACTAGAATATACCAGAATATACCAGAATATACCAGAATATACCAGAATACACCATAATAATACTAGAATGTAGCAGAATATACTAGAAGTTACCAGAATATACCAGAATATGCCAGAATATACCATAATATTACTAGAATATAGAAGAATAGTCGAGAATATACCAGAATATACCATAATATTACGCGAATATAGAAGAATATACGAGAATATACCTGAATTTACTAGAATATAGCAGAATATACCATTATATACCAGAATATACCATAATATTACTCGAATATACAAGAATATACTAGAATATACCAGAATATACCATAATATTACTAGAATATACAAGAATACACTAGAATATACCAGAATATACCAGAATATACCAGAATATACCAGAATACACCATAATAATACTAGAATGTAGCAGAATATACTAGAAGTTACCAGAATATACCAGAATATGCCAGAATATACCATAATAATTACTAGAATATAGAAGAATAGTCGAGAATATACCAGAATATACCATAATATTACGCGAATATAGAAGAATATACGAGAATATACCTGAATTTACTAGAATATAGCAGAATATACCATTATATACCAGAATATACCATAATATTACTCGAATATACAAGAATATACTAGAATATACCAGAATATACCATAATATTACTAGAATATACAAGAATACACCAGAATATACCAGAATATACCAGAATATACCATAATATTACTAGAATATACGAGAATATACCAGAATATACCATAATATTACTCGAATATACAAGAATATACTAGAATATACCAGAATATACCATAATATTACTAGAACATACAAGAATATACTAGAATATACCAGAATATACCAGAATATACCATAATATTACTAGAATATAGTATAATATATAGAGAATATACCTGAATATACTAGAATATGCCAGAATATACCAGAATATGTCAGAATATACCATAATATTACTAGAATATAGCAGAATATACTAGAAAATACCAGAATATACCACAATATACCAGAATACACTAGAATATAACAGAAGATACCTGAATATACTAGAATATACCAGAATATACCAGAATATACTAGAAAATACCAGAATATACCAGAATATACCCTAATATTACTAGAATATAAAAGAATATACTAGAATATAGCAGAACATACCAGAATATACCTGAATATACCATAATATTACGAGAATATAGAAGAATATACGAGAATATACCAGAATATAGTAGAATATACCAGAATATACGAGAATATACGAGAATATACCATAATATTACTAGAATATAGAAGAATATACGAGAATATACCAGAATATACGGGAATATAGCAGAATATACCAGAATACTACTAGAATATAGAAGAATATTCGAGAATATACCAGAATATACTAGAATATACCATAATATTACTCGAATATGCCAGAATATACCTGAGTATACCATAATATTACTAGAATATACCAGAATATACCAGAATATACAAGAATATACAAGAATATAGCACAATTTACTACAATATACAAGAATATACCAGAATATACCAGAATAAACCATAATAATACTAGAATATAGCAGAATATACTAGAATATACCAGAATATACCAGAATATACCAGAATATACCATAATATTACTAGAATATAGAAGAATAGTCGAGAATATACCAGACTATACCATAATATTATGCGAATAGAGAAGAATATACGAGAATATACCTGAATATACTAGAATACAGCAGAATATACCAGAATATACCATAATATTACTAGAATATAGAAGAATATACGAGAATATAGCAGAATATAATAGAATATAGCAGAATATACTAGAATATACCAGAATATACCACAATATACCAGAATATACCAGAATATACCATAATATTACTAGAATATAGCAGAATATACTTGAATATACCAGAATATACCGGAATATACCATAATATTACTAGAATATAGAGACTTCCTTTTCCGGGTGTGTGAGAGGTGGATGTGTGTAAGGTGAGAGAAGGAAAGCTGTGACGGAAAAGTGTGTGAGAGAGGGTGTGAGAAGTGGGAAAGTGGTGGAGGGGTGAGAGAAGGGGATGAGTGAAGGTGTAGAGAAAGGGTGAAGGAATAGAGGAGGTATAGAGGGATTTGGGAGGGAAAGAAGCGCTGGAAAGAGGTTAGGAAACGGGAGGAAGAGAAGTGAGAGCGGGAGAGTAAGGCAGGTGGCGCGGTGAAAGTAGGTTGGGTGGCGCTTTCTGGCGGGAGAAGGAGTAGGTGAGGAAGTGGATAAGGCGGGAAACTTGAAGGAGTTTAAAGAGAAGGGAAGGTGATGATGAGTGGGGAGGATGAAAGGGGAGGGAAAGGGGGGGGGGGAGAAAGTGGAGGGAGAGATAGGGAAGGAGAAATGGGTAAGGATGGGAGGGGAGAGTGAGGGGAGCAGTGTAGAGGGTATAGGGGGGAAGAGAGGGAGAGAGGAGCTTGGGCAGTGGGTAGAGGGGGACGACGAGGGCGAGAATGAGGAGAAAAGGGTGTACAAGGTATTTAGGAGAAGTGTGAAAACAAGGAGGTCTCCGGGGGAGAAGGAGGAGGGTATCAGAAAGGGGGAAAAAGTTAAAGGGGAAGGAGGAAAGGAAAGGTGGGAGGGAATGATAGGGGAGTTGATAAGAGAGGTAAGGGAAATGAAGGTAGTGATGGAGAGGGAGAGGGAGGAGAGGAGAGAGGAGAGTGTGAAATGGGAAGAGGTAAGAAGGGAGGAAAGGGAGGAAAGGAGAAGGGAGAGAGAGAGATGGGAGAAGGAGAGGAGAGAAGATAAGGAGGAGAGGAAAAGGGAGAGAGAGAGGTGGGAGATAGAAAGGAGGGAGAGTAGGGAAGTGAGGGACAGGTTGGGAGAAAGAATGGAGCGGCTGGAAGAAAGGATGGGGAAGGTGGAGAAGGAAGGATGGGGGGAGGGAGGCAAGGACAGGATGGGTGGGTTAGGAGATGAGATATTAGAAGAGAATAGAAGGAGGATAAGGAGGATGGAGATAAAGCAGGATAGGAAGGAGAGGGAGGAAAAAAGGAATAATGTTGTGGTAAGGGGGATAAAGGTGGAGGGAAAGAGCATAGAAGAGGAGGTAGGAGAAATATGGGAGCAGATGGGACTAAAGAAAGAGGGTGTAAAGGATATAAAAAAGCTAGGAGGGGCAGGGAAGGACGGAAGGGGGATGGTGCTGATAAGGTTATCGGATAGGGAGCAAAAGAGGAAGGTGATGGTGGGGAGGAGTAAGTTGAGGGGGAAAAGGGAGAGGATAGATGATGACTTGACGGAGGAGGAGAGGAGGGCGAAATGGAAGATAGAGAGGGAAGCGGAAAAGGAGAGGGGAGAGGGAAAATATGTGCAGGTTGGTTACATGAAAATGTGGGTGAATGGGAGGATGAGAAGGTGGGATGAAGTGGAGGAGAAGTGGGCAGAGGAGCAGGGAAACGGGCAAGGGAGGTAAGGGGAGGGAGGGGAGAGGGAGAAAGGGCGGAGGGGAGGATCAGGGGTATGAAAGTAGTATTCTGGAATGTAGCGGGTATGAAGAACAAGGATGAGGAGTTCTGGAAGGGGTTGGAAGAGTGGGATGTTTTAGTATTGATGGAGACGTGGATAGAGGAGAAAGGGTGGATGCAGGTGAGAAGAAGGTTGCCGAGGGGGTATGTGTGGGAAACACAATGGGCAAGGAGAGAGGAAAGGATGGGGAGGGCGAAAGGTGGAATGGTAATAGGGGTGAGGAAGGAGATAGAGATGGAGGGGGAGAAGCTAGGAGAGAGGGAGGGACTGATGGCGGTGAAAATAAGGTCAGAGGAGGGCTGGTGGTGGGTGGTAGGGGTGTATGTCAATGGGGACATGCAGGATAAGTTGGAGGCGTTGGGGGAGTGGATGGAGGAGAGGGAAAAAGAGGTTAAAGTCATCATAGGGGGAGATTTCAATGCGAGGACAGGGGGAGAAGGGGGAGAAGTGGTGGAGGACGAAGAGGTGGATAGGAAGGGGAGTAGGATATCTAAAGATGGGAAAGTAAACGCGGAGGGGAGGAGATTGTGTAGGTACTTGGAGGAGAGAGGGTGGGGTATATTGAATGGGAATGTAAAGGGTGATGAGGAGGGGGAATGGACGTTCGTAGGGAAGAGGGGAAACTCCGTGATTGACTATATACTGGGGAATGAGGACACGAGGGAAGGGGTAGAGAGGATGGAGGTGGGGGAAAGGGTAGACTCAGACCACATGCCCCTGACGGTGTGGCTGAAGGGGGGGAGAAAGGAGGGAGAGGGGAGAGGTAGGAGGTTGAAGAGGAGAGGGGTAGGGATATGGACGGAAGAGGTAGGAAAGGAGTTCAGGGAGAAATTCGGAAGGAAAGGGGAGGGAGGAAAGGGGGTGGAGGAGGACTGGAGGGAGCTGAGAGAAAGGGTGACAGAGGTGTTAGGGAAAATGGAGAAAAAGAAAAGGGAGGAGAGGAAGGGTTGGTGGGATGAGGAATGTAGGGAAGAAAAAAGGAAAGTGAGGGAGGAGCTGAGGAGATGGAGAAGGTGGGGGGGGGGAGGGGGAGGAGGTTAAGGAGAAGAGAAGAGCATATAGGGAAATGTGTGAGGAGAAGAAGAAAAAAGAGAGGGAAAGATGGGAAAAGGAGATAGAAGCCATAAGGACGGAGGGACAGGTTTGGAGGGTAATAAAAAGGGAGAGGAAGAAAGGTTCTCAATTAAATGAAAAAATAAAGATGGAGGAGTGGGGTGAGTATTTTAGGGATTTACTGGGAGGAGTAGAATGGAGGGTGAAAAAAGGAGGGGTAAAAGATAGGGTGGGGGATGGGGAAGGGGAAATAGAAAGGGGAGAGGTGTGTAAAGTGATAAAAGATCTGAAAGCGGGGAAAGCGGCAGGAGGTGATGGAATCCCCAACGAGGTGTGGAAATATGGTGGGGAGGAAGTGGGGGAGTGGTTACTGAGGATATGCAGGAGGGTATGGAGGGGGGAAGGGTGGCCGGAGGACTGGACGGAGGGGGTGGTGGTGCCAGTAGCCAAAAAAAGGGAGAGCAAAAAGGTAGGGGACTACAGAGGGGTGACACTGACTCAAACGGCATATAAAGTATATGCGGCAGTGCTGACAGAGAGGTTGAGGAAGGAGGTGGAGGAGAATGGTATGTTGCCACCGAGTTAAGTGGGTTTCAGGAAGGGGTTGGGGTGTATAGATAACATATATGTGTTAAACTATTTGATTAACAGGAGAGTGAGAGGGAAAGGGAAAAAGCTGGTTATATTTTTTGTAGATTTGAAGGCGGCTTTTGACTCGGTGGACAGGGAGGTGTTGTTAGAGGCGATGAGGGAAAGGGGGGTGAGAGAGGGGTTGGTGAGGAGGTGTGGGGAGGTGCTGGGGGAGACGAGGGGTAGGGTTAGGGTGGGGGAGGAGGAAGGGGAAAAGTTCTGGACGGCAAGAGGGGTGAGACAGGGGTGTCCGTTGAGCCCGCTCCTGTTCACACTATTGCTGGCGGATGTAGATGAGGTCTTGGAAAGAGGGGGATGGGGAGGGGTAAGGGTGGGGGGGAGGAAAGTGTACACACTGGCTTACGCAGACGATATTGCGATGCTGGCGGAGGATGAAATGGGGATGAAAGGGATGATGAGGGTGTTGGAGAGATATTTGGAGGAGAAGAGGTTGGTGTTGAATGCTGAGAAGTCTAAGGTGATGAGGTGCAGGAGGGGAGGGGGAAGATGGAAGAAGGCGACGTGGAGGTGGAAGGGCAGGATTGTGGAGGAGGTGGGACAGTATAGATATTTAGGGTACGTAATTAAGAGGGATGGAGGGCAAGAAGGGCAGGTGGCGGAGAGGGTGAGAAGGGGTGCGGCGATAATGGGTCAAGTGTGGGGAATAGGGAAGAGGAGGTTTGGGAAAGACTGGGGAAGAAGAATTTGGATGTTTGACAGGTTGGTATGGCCGGTATTGAGCTATGGAGTGGAAATATGGGGATGGAAGGAGAGGGAAGGGTTGGAGAGGGTTCAAGAGAGATTTTTAAGGTGGGTGCTGGGGGTGGAGAGATGTACGCCGGGATACATGGTGAGGGAGGAGGTGCAAAGGGAGCTGTTGAGGGGCAGGGCGGGGTTGAGGGCGTGGGGTTTCGAGAAAAGGCTAGGGGAGGGCAGAGGAGGGGAATTAGCTAGGGTGTGTTGGGAGGAGATGCGGGAGAGAGATAGGAGGGGTGGAGAGGTGGATGGATGGGAGAAGGAAAGAAGGGATTTCTTCCGAGGGAGGGGATGGGGAGTGGAGGAGGTGGAAAGGATGATAGAAAGTGGGGGGGAGAGATTGAGTGAAGAGTTAGTGAAGAGAGAGAAAGAAAGGCAGAGAGGGGAAAGAAGAGAGAAGTTGAGTGCTTCTAGGTATAACAGATGGTATGGAATGGTGAAGGGAGAGGGGGTGCCGGGATATTTGATGAAAGGGTGGGGGGAGAGTAGGTGGCAGAGGGTAGCTA
Organism: Halictus rubicundus; assembly: GCF_050948215.1. Classification (NCBI taxonomy): domain Eukaryota; kingdom Metazoa; phylum Arthropoda; class Insecta; order Hymenoptera; family Halictidae; genus Halictus; species Halictus rubicundus. Next base: position 18,601 of record NW_027489695.1, on the reverse strand, counting down.
GGTTTAGATTAGGAAGTGAGATGAGGGGGGGGAAATATTGGATGGAAGAAGAGAAAAGGAAATGCAGAGTGTGTGGTTGGAGGGATGAGAGCTGGGAACATGTATGGGAGGAGTGTATGCGGGTGGATGAGGAAAGAGGATGGCAGGAGAAGATGGGGGAGGTGCTGGATGATGATGGGGGAGGGGAGGAATGGATGAGGAGGGTGGAAGAGTGGAGAATAAAGATGGGAGAGGGAAAGGTGTGAATGGATAGAAAAGTGGAAAAAGGAAAGGAAGTCCATAGGGGAGGTAGAGGAGGAAGGAGGAGAGGAGAGGTGCCTGAATGAAGGAGTGAGAGAGAATGCTGAGAGTGTGAAAGCGTGAATGTATGGTTTTATTTACGTGTTTCTCTGCTTTAGTTATTAACTTTTAATAATGAGAGCTTAGAACGCAGGATTTAGGTCAACTGTAGTGTTATGTTTTGTCTTAGTTTATTTTATTTTATTTTATTTTTATTTTTTATTTGTATTTTTTATTTTTATTGTTTATTTTATTTTTATTTTTATTATTTTATTTTATTTTATTTTTTATTTTTATTTTTTTTTTTTTTTTTTTTATTTTATTTTTTATTTTATTTTATTTTTTTTTTTTTTTTTTTTTACTTTGTTTTATTTTAGCTTATTTTATTTTATTTTATTTTATTTTATTTTATTTTATTTTATTTGTTGTTCCGTATTATGGTTATACGGAATTTCTATTTTATTTCTATGGTTTAAGAAATTGTATTAGGGAGGGTATACTTTTATATATATTTATGTTCTGGATATATTTTATATGCTATGCGACCGCTGCGTTTTGTTTTGTGCTTTTTAAGAGATAATGTATGCGTTTTTATTTTAGTTTTAAGTAATTGTAAGGGGACGTTGCGAATTAAACTCTCTCTTTCTCTCTTGCGTGCGGTAGTTTTAGGCTAGTGTTAAGAAATATGTAGAGTTGGGTATAGGATTGTAAACCTAAGGGGAACAAATAAAGATATATATACTAGAATATAGAATAATATACGAGAATATACCTGAATATACTAGAATATACCTGAATATACCAGAATATACCATAATATTACTACAATATACCGTAATATTACTAGAATATAGAAGAATATAACAGACTATACCAGAATATTACTAGAATATAGAAGAATATTCGAGAATATACCTGAATATACTAGAATATACCTTAATATTACTCGAATATAGCAGAATATACTAGAATATGCCAGAATGTACCAGAATATACCAGAGTATACCATAATATTACTAGAATATACCAGAATATACCAGAATATACAAGAATATACAAGAATATAGCACAATATACTACAACATACAAGAATATACCAGAATATACCATAATATTACAAGAATATAGAAGAATAGTCGAGAATATACCAGAATATACCATAATATTACTAGAATATACAAGAATATACTAGAATATACCAGAATATACCAGAATATACCAGAATATACCATAATATTACTAGAATATAGAAGAATAGTCGAGAATATACCAGAATATACCATAATATTACGCGAATATAGAAGAATATACGAGAATATACCTGAATTTACTAGAGTATAGCAGAATATACCATTATATACCAGAATATACCATAATATTACTCGAATATACAAGAATATACTAGAATAAACCAGAATATACGAGAAGATATCAGAATATACCATAATATTACTAGAATATACAAGAATATACTAGAATATACCAGAATATACCATAATATTACTAGAATATACAAGAATATACTAGAATATACCAGAATATACCAGAATATACCGGAATATACCATAATATTACTAGAATATAGAATAATATACGAGAATATACCTGAATATACTAGAATATACCTGAATATACCAGAATATACCATAATATTACTACAATATACCGTAATATTACTAGAATATAGAAGAATATAACAGACTATACCAGAATATTACTAGAATATAGAAGAATATTCGAGAATATACCTGAATATACTAGAATATACCATAATATTACTCGAATATAGCAGAATATACTAGAATATGCCAGAATGTACCAGAATATACCAGAGTATACCATAATATTACTAGAATATACCAGAATATACCAGAATATACAAGAATATACAAGAATATAGCACAATATACTACAACATACAAGAATATACCAGAATATACCATAATATTACAAGAATATAGAAGAATAGTCGAGAATATACCAGAATATACCATAATATTACTAGAATATACAAGAATATACTAGAATATACCAGAATATACCAGAATATACCGGAATATACCATAATATTACTAGAATATAGAATAATATACGAGAATATACCTGAATATACTAGAATATACCAGAATATACCAGAATATACCAGAATATACCAGAATACACCATAATAATACTAGAATGTAGCAGAATATACTAGAAGTTACCAGAATATACCAGAATATACCAGAATATACCATAATATTACTAGAATATAGAAGAATAGTCGAGAATATACCAGAATATACCATAATATTACGCGAATATAGAAGAATATACGAGAATATACCTGAATTTACTAGAATATAGCAGAATATACCATTATATACCAGAATATACCATAATATTACTCGAATATACAAGAATATACTAGAATATACCAGAATATACCATAATATTACTAGAATATACAGGAATACACTAGAATATACCAGAATATACCAGAATATACCATTATATTACTAGAATATAGAAGAGTATACGAGAATATAGCAGAATATAATAGAATATAGCAGAATATACTAGAATATACCAGAATATACCACAATATACCAGAATATACCAGAATATACCATAATATTACTAGAATATAGCAGAATATACTTGAATATACCAGAATATACTAGAATATAGTAGAATATACTAGAATAAACCAGAATATACGAGAAGATATCAGAATATACCATAATATTACTAGAATATACAAGAATATACTAGAATATACCAGAATATACCATAATATTACTAGAATATACAAGAATATACTAGAATATACCAGAATATACCAGAATATACCGGAATATACCATAATATTACTAGAATATAGAATAATATACGAGAATATACCTGAATATACTAGAATATACCTGAATATACCAAAATATACCATAATATTACTACAATATACCGTAATATTACTAGAATATAGAAGAATATAACAGACTATACCAGAATATTACTAGAATATAGAAGAATATTCGAGAATATACCTGAATATACTAGAATATACCATAATATTACTCGAATATAGCAGAATATACTAGAATATGCCAGAATGTACCAGAATATACCAGAGTATACCATAATATTACTAGAATATACCAGAATATACCAGAATATACAAGAATATACAAGAATATAGCACAATATACTACAACATACAAGAATATACCAGAATATACCATAATATTACTAGAATATAGAAGAATAGTCGAGAATATACCAGAATATACCATAATATTATTACAATATACCGTAATATTACTAGAATATAGAAGAATATAACAGACTATACCAGAATATTACTAGAATATAGAAGAATATTCGAGAATATACCTGAATATACTAGAATATACCATAATATTACTCGAATATAGCAGAATATACTAGAATATGCCAGAATGTACCAGAATATACCAGAGTATACCATAATATTACTAGAATATACCAGAATATACCAGAATATACAAGAATATACAAGAATATAGCACAATATACTACAACATACAAGAATATACCAGAATATACCATAATATTACAAGAATATAGAAGAATAGTCGAGAATATACCAGAATATACCATAATATTACTAGAATATACAAGAATATACTAGAATATACCAGAATATACCAGAATATACCGGAATATACCATAATATTACTAGAATATAGAATAATATACGAGAATATACCTGAATATACTAGAATATACCAGAATATACCAGAATATACCAGAATATACCAGAATACACCATAATAATACTAGAATGTAGCAGAATATACTAGAAGTTACCAGAATATACCAGAATATACCAGAATATACCATAATATTACTAGAATATAGAAGAATAGTCGAGAATATACCAGAATATACCATAATATTACGCGAATATAGAAGAATATACGAGAATATACCTGAATTTACTAGAATATAGCAGAATATACCATTATATACCAGAATATACCATAATATTACTCGAATATACAAGAATATACTAGAATATACCAGAATATACCATAATATTACTAGAATATACAGGAATACACTAGAATATACCAGAATATACCAGAATATACCATTATATTACTAGAATATAGAAGAGTATACGAGAATATAGCAGAATATAATAGAATATAGCAGAATATACTAGAATATACCAGAATATACCACAATATACCAGAATATACCAGAATATACCGTAATATTACTAGAATATAGCAGAATATACTTGAATATACCAGAATATACTAGAATATAGTAGAATATACTAGAATAAACCAGAATATACGAGAAGATATCAGAATATACCATAATATTACTAGAATATACAAGAATATACTAGAATATACCAGAATATACCATAATATTACTAGAATATACAAGAATATACTAGAATATACCAGAATATACCAGAATATACCGGAATATACCATAATATTACTAGAATATAGAATAATATACGAGAATATACCTGAATATACTAGAATATACCTGAATATACCAAAATATACCATAATATTACTACAATATACCGTAATATTACTAGAATATAGAAGAATATAACAGACTATACCAGAATATTACTAGAATATAGAAGAATATTCGAGAATATACCTGAATATACTAGAATATACCATAATATTACTCGAATATAGCAGAATATACTAGAATATGCCAGAATGTACCAGAATATACCAGAGTATACCATAATATTACTAGAATATACCAGAATATACCAGAATATACAAGAATATACAAGAATATAGCACAATATACTACAACATACAAGAATATACCAGAATATACCATAATATTACTAGAATATAGAAGAATAGTCGAGAATATACCAGAATATACCATAATATTACTAGAATATACAAGAATATACTAGAATATACCAGAATATTCCAGAATATACTAGAATATAGCAGAATATACCAGAATATACCATAATATTAGTAGAATATAGAAGAATATACGAGAATATACCAGAATATACTAGAATATAGCAGGATATACTAGAATATACCAGAATATACCAGAATATACCATAATATACCATAATATTACTAGAATATAGAAGAATATACGAGAATATACCAGAATATAGTAGAATATACTAGAATATAGCAGAATATACCAGAATATACCATTATATTACTAGAATATAGAAGAGTATACGAGAATATACCAGAATATAATAGAATATAGCAGAATATACTAGAATATACCAGAATATACCACAATATACCAGAATATACCATAATATTACTAGAATATAGCAGAATATACTTGAATATACCAGAATATACTAGAATATAGCAGAATATACTAGAATATACCAGAATATACGAGAAGATATCAGAATATACCATAATATTACTAGAATATAGAAGAATATACGAGAATATACCAGAATATACGAGAATATACCAGAATATACCATAATATTACTCGAATATACAAGAATATACTAGAATATACCAGAATATACCATAATATTACTAGAATATAGGAGAATATACGAGAATATACCAGAATATACTAGAATATAGCAGGATATACTAGAATATACCAGAATATACCAGAATATACTAGAATATAGCAGTATATACTAGAATATACCAGAATATACGAGAAGATATCAGAATATACCATAATATTACTAGAATATAGAAGAATATACGAGAATATACCAGAATATACGAGAATATACCAGGATATACCATAATATTACTCGAATATAGAAGAATATACTAGAATATACCAGAATATACCATAATATTACGCGAATATAGAAGAATATACGAGAATATACGTGAATTTACTAGAATATAGCAGAATATACCATTATATACCAGAATATACAATAATATTACTCGAATATACAAGAATATACTAGAATATAGCAGAATATACTAGAATATACCAGAATATACGAGAAGATATCAGAATATACCATAATATTACTAGAATATAGAAGAATATATGAGAATATACCAGAATATACGAGAATATACCAGAATATACCTTAATATTACTCGAATATACAAGAATATACTAGAATATACCAGAATATACCATAATATTACTAGAATATACAAGAATATACTAGAATATACGAGAATATACCAGAATATACCATAATATTACTCGAATATACAAGAATATACTAGAATATACCAGAATATACTAGAATATACCAGAATATACCAGAATATACCGGAATATACCATAATATTACTCGAATATAGCAGAATATACTAGAATATGCCAGAATGTACCAGAATATACCAGAGTATACCATAATATTACTAGAATATACCATAATATACCAGAATATACAAGAATATACAAGAATATAGCACAATATACTACAACATACAAGAATATACCAGAATATACCATAATATTACTAGAATATAGAAGAATAGTCGAGAATATACCAGAATATACCATAATATTACTAGAATATACAAGAATATACTAGAATATACCAGAATATACCAGAATATACCGGAATATACCATAATATTACTAGAATATAGAATAATATACGAGAATATACCTGAATATACTAGAATATACCAGAATATACCAGAATATACCAGAATATACCAGAATATACCAGAATATACCAGAATACACCATAATAATACTAGAATGTAGCAGAATATACTAGAAGTTACCAGAATATACCAGAATATACCAGAATATACCATAATATTACTAGAATATTGAAGAATAGTCGAGAATATACCAGAATATACCATAATATTACGCGAATATAGAAGAATATACGAGAATATACCTGAATTTACTAGAATATAGCAGAATATACCATTATATACCAGAATATACCATAATATTACTCGAATATACAAGAATATACTAGAATATACCAGAATATACCATAATATTACTAGAATATACAAGAATACACTAGAATATACCAGAATATACCACAATATACCAGAATATACCAGAATACACCATAATAATACTAGAATGTAGCAGAATATACTAGAAGTTACCAGAATATACCAGAATATGCCAGAATATACCATAATATTACTAGAATATAGAAGAATAGTCGAGAATATACCAGAATATACCATAATATTACGCGAATATAGAAGAATATACGAGAATATACCTGAATTTACTAGAATATAGCAGAATATACCATTATATACCAGAATATACCATAATATTACTCGAATATACAAGAATATACTAGAATATACCAGAATATACCATAATATTACTAGAATATACAAGAATACACCAGAATATACCAGAATATACCAGAATATACCATAATATTACTAGAATATACGAGAATATACCAGAATATACCATAATATTACTCGAATATACAAGAATATACTAGAATATACCAGAATATACCATAATATTACTAGAACATACAAGAATATACTAGAATATACCAGAATATACCAGAATATACCATAATATTACTAGAATATAGTATAATATATAGAGAATATACCTGAATATACTAGAATATGCCAGAATATACCAGAATATGTCAGAATATACCATAATATTACTAGAATATAGCAGAATATACTAGAAAATACCAGAATATACCAGAATATACCAGAATACACTAGAATATAACAGAAGATACCTGAATATACTAGAATATACCAGAATATACCAGAATATACTAGAAAATACCAGAATATACCAGAATATACCCTAATATTACTAGAATATAAAAGAATATACTAGAATATAGCAGAACATACCAGAATATACCTGAATATACCATAATATTACGAGAATATAGAAGAATATACGAGAATATACCAGAATATAGTAGAATATACCAGAATATACGAGAATATACGAGAATATACCATAATATTACTAGAATATAGAAGAATATACGAGAATATACCAGAATATACGGGAATATAGCAGAATATACCAGAATACTACTAGAATATAGAAGAATATTCGAGAATATACCAGAATATACTAGAATATACCATAATATTACTCGAATATGCCAGAATATACCTGAGTATACCATAATATTACTAGAATATACCAGAATATACCAGAATATACAAGAATATACAAGAATATAGCACAATTTACTACAATATACAAGAATATACCAGAATATACCAGAATAAACCATAATAATACTAGAATATACCAGAATATACTAGAATATACCAGAATATACCAGAATATACCAGAATATACCATAATATTACTAGAATATAGAAGAATAGTCGAGAATATACCAGACTATACCATAATATTATGCGAATAGAGAAGAATATACGAGAATATACCTGAATATACTAGAATACAGCAGAATATACCAGAATATACCATAATATTACTAGAATATAGAAGAATATACGAGAATATAGCAGAATATAATAGAATATAGCAGAATATACTAGAATATACCAGAATATACCACAATATACCAGAATATACCAGAATATACCATAATATTACTAGAATATAGCAGAATATACTTGAATATACCAGAATATACCGGAATATACCATAATATTACTAGAATATAGAATAATATACGAGAATATACCTGAATATACTAGAATATACCTGAATATACCAGAATATACCATAATATTACTACAATATACCGTAATATTACTAGAATATAGAAGAATATAACAGACTATACCAGAATATTACTAGAATATAGAAGAATATTCGAGAATATACCTGAATATACTAGAATATACCTTAATATTACTCGAATATAGCAGAATATACTAGAATATGCCAGAATGTACCAGAATATACCAGAGTATACCATAATATTACTAGAATATACCAGAATATACCAGAATATACAAGAATATACAAGAATATAGCACAATATACTACAACATACAAGAATATACCAGAATATACAATAATATTACAAGAATATAGAAGAATAGTCGAGAATATACCAGAATATACCATAATATTACTAGAATATACAAGAATATACTAGAATATACCAGAATATACCAGAATATACCAGAATATACCATAATATTACTAGAATATAGAAGAATAGTCGAGAATATACCAGAATATACCATAATATTACGCGAATATAGAAGAATATACGAGAATATACCTGAATTTACTAGAATATAGCAGAATATACCATTATATACCAGAATATACCATAATATTACTCGAATATACAAGAATATACTAGAATAAACCAGAATATACGAGAAGATATCAGAATATACCATAATATTACTAGAATATACAAGAATATACTAGAATATACCAGAATATACCATAATATTACTAGAATATACAAGAATATACTAGAATATACCAGAATATACCAGAATATACCGGAATATACCATAATATTACTAGAATATAGAATAATATACGAGAATATACCTGAATATACTAGAATATACCTGAATATACCAGAATATACCATAATATTACTACAATATACCGTAATATTACTAGAATATAGAAGAATATAACAGACTATACCAGAATATTACTAGAATATAGAAGAATATTCGAGAATATACCTGAATATACTAGAATATACCATAATATTACTCGAATATAGCAGAATATACTAGAATATGCCAGAATGTACCAGAATATACCAGAGTATACCATAATATTACTAGAATATACCAGAATATACCACAATATACAAGAATATACAAGAATATAGCACAATATACTACAACATACAAGAATATACCAGAATATAAAATAATATTACAAGAATATAGAAGAATAGTCGAGAATATACCAGAATATACCATAATATTACTAGAATATACAAGAATATACTAGAATATACCAGAATATACCAGAATATACCGGAATATACCATAATATTACTAGAATATAGAATAATATACGAGAATATACCTGAATATACTAGAATATACCAGAATATACCAGAATATACCAGAATATACCAGAATACACCATAATAATACTAGAATGTAGCAGAATATACTAGAAGTTACCAGAATATACCAGAATATACCAGAATATACCATAATATTACTAGAATATAGAAGAATAGTCGAGAATATACAGAATATACCATAATATTACGCGAATATAGAAGAATATACGAGAATATACCTGAATTTACTAGAATATAGCAGAATATACCATTATATACCAGAATATACCATAATATTACTCGAATATACAAGAATATACTAGAATATACCAGAATATACCATAATATTACTAGAATATACAGGAATACACTAGAATATACCAGAATATACCAGAATATACCATTATATTACTAGAATATAGAAGAGTATACGAGAATATAGCAGAATATAATAGAATATAGCAGAATATACTAGAATATACCAGAATATACCACAATATACCAGAATATACCAGAATATACCATAATATTACTAGAATATAGCAGAATATACTTGAATATACCAGAATATACTAGAATATAGTAGAATATACTAGAATAAACCAGAATATACGAGAAGATATCAGAATATACCATAATATTACTAGAATATACAAGAATATACTAGAATATACCAGAATATACCATAATATTACTAGAATATACAAGAATATACTAGAATATACCAGAATATACCAGAATATACCGGAATATACCATAATATTACTAGAATATAGAATAATATACGAGAATATACCTGAATATACTAGAATATACCTGAATATACCAAAATATACCATAATATTACTACAATATACCGTAATATTACTAGAATATAGAAGAATATAACAGACTATACCAGAATATTACTAGAATATAGAAGAATATTCGAGAATATACCTGAATATACTAGAATATACCATAATATTACTCGAATATAGCAGAATATACTAGAATATGCCAGAATGTACCAGAATATACCAGAGTATACCATAATATTACTAGAATATACCAGAATATACCAGAATATACAAGAATATACAAGAATATAGCACAATATACTACAACATACAAGAATATACCAGAATATACCATAATATTACTAGAATATAGAAGAATAGTCGAGAATATACCAGAATATACCATAATATTACTACAATATACCGTAATATTACTAGAATATAGAAGAATATAACAGACTATACCAGAATATTACTAGAATATAGAAGAATATTCGAGAATATACCTGAATATACTAGAATATACCATAATATTACTCGAATATAGCAGAATATACTAGAATATGCCAGAATGTACCAGAATATACCAGAGTATACCATAATATTACTAGAATATACCAGAATATACCAGAATATACAAGAATATACAAGAATATAGCACAATATACTACAACATACAAGAATATACCAGAATATACCATAATATTACAAGAATATAGAAGAATAGTCGAGAATATACCAGAATATACCATAATATTACTAGAATATACAAGAATATACTAGAATATACCAGAATATACCAGAATATACCGGAATATACCATAATATTACTAGAATATAGAATAATATACGAGAATATACCTGAATATACTAGAATATACCAGAATATACCAGAATATACCGGAATATACCATAATATTACTAGAATATAGAATAATATACGAGAATATACCTGAATATACTAGAATATACCAGAATATACCAGAATATACCAGAATATACCAGAATACACCATAATAATACTAGAATGTAGCAGAATATACTAGAAGTTACCAGAATATACCAGAATATACCAGAATATACCATAATATTACTAGAATATAGAAGAATAGTCGAGAATATACCAGAATATACCATAATATTACGCGAATATAGAAGAATATACGAGAATATACCTGAATTTACTAGAATATAGCAGAATATACCATTATATACCAGAATATACCATAATATTACTCGAATATACAAGAATATACTAGAATATACCAGAATATACCATAATATTACTAGAATATACAGGAATACACTAGAATATACCAGAATATACCAGAATATACCATTATATTACTAGAATATAGAAGAGTATACGAGAATATAGCAGAATATAATAGAATATAGCAGAATATACTAGAATATACCAGAATATACCACAATATACCAGAATATACCAGAATATACCGTAATATTACTAGAATATAGCAGAATATACTTGAATATACCAGAATATACTAGAATATAGTAGAATATACTAGAATAAACCAGAATATACGAGAAGATATCAGAATATACCATAATATTACTAGAATATACAAGAATATACTAGAATATACCAGAATATACCATAATATTACTAGAATATACAAGAATATACTAGAATATACCAGAATATACCAGAATATACCGGAATATACCATAATATTACTAGAATATAGAATAATATACGAGAATATACCTGAATATACTAGAATATACCTGAATATACCAAAATATACCATAATATTACTACAATATACCGTAATATTACTAGAATATAGAAGAATATAACAGACTATACCAGAATATTACTAGAATATAGAAGAATATTCGAGAATATACCTGAATATACTAGAATATACCATAATATTACTCGAATATAGCAGAATATACTAGAATATGCCAGAATGTACCAGAATATACCAGAGTATACCATAATATTACTAGAATATACCAGAATATACCAGAATATACAAGAATATACAAGAATATAGCACAATATACTACAACATACAAGAATATACCAGAATATACCATAATATTACTAGAATATAGAAGAATAGTCGAGAATATACCAGAATATACCATAATATTACTAGAATATACAAGAATATACTAGAATATAGCAGAATATACCAGAATATACCGGAATATACCATAATATTACTAGAATATAGAATAATATACGAGAATATACCTGAATATACTAGAATATACCAGAATATACCAGAATATACCAGAATATACCAGAATACACCATAATAATACTAGAATGTAGCAGAATATACTAGAAGTTACCAGAATATACCAGAATATACCAGAATATAACATAATATTACTAGAATATAGAAGAATAGTCGAGAATATACCAGAATATACCATAATATTACGCGAATATAGAAGAATATACGAGAATATACCTGAATTTACTAGAATATAGCAGAATATACCATTATATACCAGAATATACCATAATATTACTCGAATATACAAGAATATACTAGAATATACCAGAATATACCATAATATTACTAGAATATACAAGAATACACTAGAATATACCAGAATATACCAGAATATACCATAATATTACTAGAATATACGAGAATATACCATAATATACCATAATATTACTCGAATATACAAGAATATACTAGAATATACCAGAATATACCATAATATTACTAGAACATACAAGAATATACTAGAATATACCAGAATATACCAGAATATACCATAATATTACTAGAATATAGTATAATATATAGAGAATATACCTGAATATACTAGATTATGCCAGAATATACCAGAATATATCAGAATATACCATAATATTACTAGAATATAGCAGAATATACTAGAAAATACCAGAATATACCAGAATATACCAGAATACACTAGAATATAACAGAAGATACCTGAATATACTAGAATATACCAGAATATACCAGAATATACTAGAAAATACCAGAATATACCAGAATATACCCTAATATTACTAGAATATAAAAGAATATACTAGAATATAGCAGAACATACCAGAATATACCTGAATATACCATAATATTACGAGAATATAGAAGAATATACGAGAATATACTAGAATATAGCAGAATATACCAGAATACTACTAGAATATAGAAGAATATTCGAGAATATACCTGAATATACTAGAATATACCATAATATTACTCGAATATGCCAGAATATACCTGAGTATACCACAATATTACTAGAATATACCAGAATATACCAGAATATACAAGAATATACAAGAATATAGCACAATATACTACAATATACAAGAATATACCAGAATATACCAGAATAAACCATAATAATACTAGAATATAGCAGAATATACTAGAATATACCAGAATATACCAGAATATACCAGAATATACCATAATATTACTAGAATATAGAAGAATAGTCGAGAATATACCAGACTATACCATAATATTATGCGAATAGAGAAGAATATACGAGAATATACCTGAATATACTAGAATACAGCAGAATATACCAGAATATACCATAATATTACTAGAATATAGAAGAATATACGAGAATATACCAGAATATACTAGAATATAGCAGGATATACTAGAATATACCAGAATATACCAGAATATACCATAATATTACTAGAATATAGAAGAATAGTCGAGAATATACCAGAATATACCATAATATTACGCGAATATAGAAGAATATACGAGAATATACCTGAATTACTAGAATATAGCAGAATATACCATTATATACCAGAATATACCATAATATTACTCGAATATACAAGAATATACTAGAATATACCAGAATATACCATAATATTACTAGAATATACAGGAATATACTAGAATATACCAGAATATACCAGAATATACCATAATATTACTAGAATATACAAGAATATACCAGAATATACCATTATATTACTAGAATATAGAAGAGTATACGAGAATATAGCAGAATATAATAGAATATAGCAGAATATACTAGAATATACCAGAATATACCACAATATACCAGAATATGCCAGAATATACCATAATATTACTAGAATATAGCAGAATATACTTGAATATACCAGAATATACTAGAATATAGCATGATATACTAGAATATACCAGAATATACCAGAATATACCAGAATATACCATAATATACCATAATATTACTAGAATATACAAGAATATACTAGAATATACCAGAATATACCATAATATTACTAGAATATACAAGAATATACTAGAATATACCAGAATATACCAGAATATACCGGAATATACCATAATATTACTAGAATATAGTATAATATATAGAGAATATACCTGAATATACTAGATTATGCCAGAATATACCAGAATATATCAGAATATACCATAATATTACTAGAATATAGCAGAATATACTAGAAAATACCAGAATATACCAGAATATACCAGAATACACTAGAATATAACAGAAGATACCTGAATATACTAGAATATACCAGAATATACCAGAATATACTAGAAAATACCAGAATATACCAGAATATACCCTAATATTACTAGAATATAAAAGAATATACTAGAATATAGCAGAACATACCAGAATATACCTGAATATACCATAATATTACGAGAATATAGAAGAATATACGAGAATATACTAGAATATAGCAGAATATACCAGAATACTACTAGAATATAGAAGAATATTCGAGAATATACCTGAATATACTAGAATATACCATAATATTACTCGAATATGCCAGAATATACCTGAGTATACCACAATATTACTAGAATATACCAGAATATACCAGAATATACAAGAATATACAAGAATATAGCACAATATACTACAATATACAAGAATATACCAGAATATACCAGAATAAACCATAATAATACTAGAATATAGCAGAATATACTAGAATATACCAGAATATACCAGAATATACCAGAATATACCATAATATTACTAGAATATAGAAGAATAGTCGAGAATATACCAGACTATACCATAATATTATGCGAATAGAGAAGAATATACGAGAATATACCTGAATATACTAGAATACAGCAGAATATACCAGAATATACCATAATATTACTAGAATATAGAAGAATATACGAGAATATACCAGAATATACTAGAATATAGCAGGATATACTAGAATATACCAGAATATACCAGAATATACCATAATATTACTAGAATATAGAAGAATAGTCGAGAAATATACCAGAATATACCATAATATTACGCGAATAATACTAGAATATACCAGAATATACCATAATATTACTAGAATATACAGGAATATACTAGAATATACCAGAATATACCAGAATATACCATAATATTACTAGAATATACAAGAATATACCAGAATATACCATTATATTACTAGAATATAGAAGAGTATACGAGAATATAGCAGAATATAATAGAATATAGCAGAATATACTAGAATATACCAGAATATACCACAATATACCAGAATATGCCAGAATATACCATAATATTACTAGAATATAGCA
This sequence comes from Halictus rubicundus, assembly GCF_050948215.1. Classification (NCBI taxonomy): domain Eukaryota; kingdom Metazoa; phylum Arthropoda; class Insecta; order Hymenoptera; family Halictidae; genus Halictus; species Halictus rubicundus. The sequence goes on along the minus strand of NW_027489695.1, from coordinate 2,027 downwards.
GAATATACTTGAATATACCAGAATATACTAGAATATAGCATGATATACTAGAATATACCAGAATATACCAGAATATACCAGAATATACCATAATATACCATAATATTACTAGAATATACAAGAATATACTAGAATATACCAGAATATACCATAATATTACTAGAATATACAAGAATATACTAGAATATACCAGAATATACCAGAATATACCGGAATATACCATAATATTACTAGAATATAGAATAATATACGAGAATATACCTGAATTATACTAGAATATACCTGAATATACCAGAATATACCATAATATTACTACAATATACCGTAATATTACTAGAATATAGAAGAATATAACAGACTATACCAGAATATTACTAGAATATAGAAGAATATTCGAGAATATACCTGAATATACTAGAATATACCATAATATTACTCGAATATAGCAGAATATACTAGAATATGCCAGAATGTACCAGAATATACCAGAGTATACCATAATATTACTAGAATATACCAGAATATACCAGAATATACCAGAATATACCATAATATTACTAGAATATAGAAGAATAGTCGAGAATATACCAGACTATACCATAATATTATGCGAATAGAGAAGAATATACGAGAATATACCTGAATATACTAGAATACAGCAGAATATACCAGAATATACCATAATATTACTAGAATATAGAAGAATATACGAGAATATACCAGAATATACTAGAATATAGCAGGATATACTAGAATATACCAGAATATACCAGAATATACCATAATATTACTAGAATATAGAAGAATAGTCGAGAATATACCAGAATATACCATAATATTACGCGAATATAGAAGAATATACGAGAATATACCTGAATTTACTAGAATATAGCAGAATATACCATTATATACCAGAATATACCATAATATTACTCGAATATACAAGAATATACTAGAATATACCAGAATATACCATAATATTACTAGAATATACAGGAATATACTAGAATATACCAGAATATACCAGAATATACCATAATATTACTAGAATATACAAGAATATACCAGAATATACCATTATATTACTAGAATATAGAAGAGTATACGAGAATATAGCAGAATATAATAGAATATAGCAGAATATACTAGAATATACCAGAATATACCACAATATTACCAGAATATGCCAGAATATACCATAATATTACTAGAATATAGCAGAATATACTTGAATATACCAGAATATACTAGAATATAGCATGATATACTAGAATATACCAGAATATAACAGAATATACCAGAATATACCATAATATACCATAATATTACTAGAATATACAAGAATATACTAGAATATACCAGAATATACCATAATATTACTAGAATATACAAGAATATACTAGAATATACCAGAATATACCAGAATATACCGGAATATACCATAATATTACTAGAATATAGAATAATATACGAGAATATACCTGAATATACTAGAATATACCTGAATATACCAGAATATACCATAATATTACTACAATATACCGTAATATTACTAGAATATAGAAGAATATAACAGACTATACCAGAATATTACTAGAATATAGAAGAATATTCGAGAATATACCTGAATATACTAGAATATACCATAATATTACTCGAATATAGCAGAATATACTAGAATATGCCAGAATGTACCAGAATATACCAGAGTATACCATAATATTACTAGAATATACCAGAATATACCAGAATATACAAGAATATACAAGAATATAGCACAATATACTACAACATACAAGAATATACCAGAATATACCATAATATTACTAGAATATAGAAGAATAGTCGAGAATATACCAGAATATGCCATAATATTACTAGAATATACAAGAATATACTAGAATATACCAGAATATACCAGAATATACCGGAATATACCATAATATTACTAGAATATAGAATAATATACGAGAATATACCTGAATTTACTAGAATATAGCAGAATATACCATTATATACCAGAATAT
>NW_027489694.1:20000-28874 GCF_050948215.1 Halictus rubicundus | reverse complement strand
GTGCTACTCCGTCGGACGTTCGACGAAAATTTTTCTAAGTCCCACCGCCAAGAGGAAACTTTTTCCCTATCGGTCCTAGACGATTTTCGACGTGATATCACTGTAATATAGACGGTTTCTAACAATATATATCATAACACCAAACTCGCTACAATTATTATTCTTCGAGTTATTAGCAAATAATGGACGGATGTGCTACTCCGTCGGACGTTCGACGAAAATTTTTCTAAGTCCCACCGCCAAGAGGAAACTTTTTCCCTATCGGTCCTAGACGATTTTCGACGTGATATCACTGTAATATAGACGGTTTCTAACAATATATATCATAACACCAAACTCGCTACAATTATTATTCATCGAGTTATTAGCAAATAATGGACGGATGTGCTACTCCGTCGACAAAACTCTGGAAATTTTTCTAAGTCCCACCGCTAAGAGGAAACTTTTTCCGTATCGGTCCTAGACGATTTTCGACGTGATATCACTGTAATATAGACGGTTTCTAACAATATATATCATAACACCAAACTCGCTACAATTATTATTTATCGAGTTATTAGCAAATAATGGACGGATGTGCTACTCCGTCGGACGTTCGACGAAAATTTTTCTAAGTCCCACCGCCAAGAGGAAACTTTTTCCCTATCGGTCCTAGACGATTTTCGACGTGATATCACTGTAATATAGACGGTTTCTAACAATATATATCATAACACCAAACTCGCTACAATTATTATTTATCGAGTTATTAGCAAATAATGGACGGATGTGCTACTCCGTCGACAAAACTCTGGAAATTTTTCTAAGTCCCACCGCCAAGAGGAAACTTTTTCCGTATCGGTCCTAGACGATTTTCGACGTGATATCACTGTAATATAGACGGTTTCTAACAATATATATCATAACACCAAACTCGCTACAATTATTATTTATCGAGTTATTAGCAAATAATGGACGGATGTGCTACTCCGTCGGACGTTCGACGAAAATTTTTCTAAGTCCCACCGCCAAGAGGAAACTTTTTTCCGTATCGGTCCTAGACGATTTTCGACGTGATATCACTGTAATATAGACGGTTTCTAACAATATATATCATAACACCAAACTCGCTACAATTATTATTTATCGAGTTATTAGCAAATAATGGACGGATGTGCTACTCCGTCGGACGTTCGACGAAAAATTTTTCTAAGTCCCACCGCCAAGAGGAAACTTTTTCCCTATCGGTCCTAGACGATTTTCGACGTGATATCACTGTAATATAGACGGTTTCTAACAATATATATCATAACACCAAACTCGCTACAATTATTATTTATCGAGTTATTAGCAAATAATGGACGGATGTGCTACTCCGTCGACAAAACTCTGGAAATTTTTCTAAGTCCCACCGCTAAGAGGAAACTTTTTCCGTATCGGTCCTAGACGATTTTCGACGTGATATCACTGTAATATAGACGGTTTCTAACAATATATATCATAACACCAAACTCGCTACAATTATTATTTATCGAGTTATTAGCAAATAATGGACGGATGTGCTACTCCGTCGGACGTTCGACGAAAATTTTTCTAAGTCCCACCGCTAAGAGGAAACTTTTTCCGTATCGGTCCTAGACGATTTTCGACGTGATATCACTGTAATATAGACGGTTTCTAACAATATATATCATAACACCAAACTCGCTACAATTATTATTTATCGAGTTATTAGCAAATAATGGACGGATGTGCTACTCCGTCGGACGTTCGACGAAAATTTTTCTAAGTCCCACCGCCAAGAGGAAACTTTTTCCCTATCGGTCCTAGACGATTTTCGACGTGATATCACTGTAATATAGACGGTTTCTAACAATATATATCATAACACCAAACTCGCTACAATTATTATTCATCGAGTTATTAGCAAATAATGGACGGATGTGCTACTCCGTCGACAAAACTCTGGAAATTTTTCTAAGTCCCACCGCTAAGAGGAAACTTTTTCCGTATCGGTCCTAGACGATTTTCGACGTGATATCACTGTAATATAGACGGTTTCTAACAATATATATCATAACACCAAACTCGCTACAATTATTATTTATCGAGTTATTAGCAAATAATGGACGGATGTGCTACTCCGTCGGACGTTCGACGAAAATTTTTCTAAGTCCCACCGCCAAGAGGAAACTTTTTCCCTATCGGTCCTAGACGATTTTCGACGTGATATCACTGTAATATAGACGGTTTCTAACAATATATATCATAACACCAAACTCGCTACAATTATTATTCTTCGAGTTATTAGCAAATAATGGACGGATGTGCTACTCCGTCGGACGTTCGACGAAAATTTTTCTAAGTCCCACCGCCAAGAGGAAACTTTTTCCCTATCGGTCCTAGACGATTTTCGACGTGATATCACTGTAATATAGACGGTTTCTAACAATATATATCATAACACCAAACTCGCTACAATTATTATTCATCGAGTTATTAGCAAATAATGGACGGATGTGCTACTCCGTCGACAAAACTCTGGAAATTTTTCTAAGTCCCACCGCTAAGAGGAAACTTTTTCCGTATCGGTCCTAGACGATTTTCGACGTGATATCACTGTAATATAGACGGTTTCTAACAATATATATCATAACACCAAACTCGCTACAATTATTATTTATCGAGTTATTAGCAAATAATGGACGGATGTGCTACTCCGTCGGACGTTCGACGAAAATTTTTCTAAGTCCCACCGCCAAGAGGAAACTTTTTCCCTATCGGTCCTAGACGATTTTCGACGTGATATCACTGTAATATAGACGGTTTCTAACAATATATATCATAACACCAAACTCGCTACAATTATTATTCTTCGAGTTATTAGCAAATAATGGACGGATGTGCTACTCCGTCGGACGTTCGACGAAAATTTTTCTAAGTCCCACCGCCAAGAGGAAACTTTTTCCCTATCGGTCCTAGACGATTTTCGACGTGATATCACTGTAATATAGACGGTTTCTAACAATATATATCATAACACCAAACTCGCTACAATTATTATTCATCGAGTTATTAGCAAATAATGGACGGATGTGCTACTCCGTCGACAAAACTCTGGAAATTTTTCTAAGTCCCACCGCTAAGAGGAAACTTTTTCCGTATCGGTCCTAGACGATTTTCGACGTGATATCACTGTAATATAGACGGTTTCTAACAATATATATCATAACACCAAACTCGCTACAATTATTATTTATCGAGTTATTAGCAAATAATGGACGGATGTGCTACTCCGTCGGACGTTCGACGAAAATTTTTCTAAGTCCCACCGCCAAGAGGAAACTTTTTCCCTATCGGTCCTAGACGATTTTCGACGTGATATCACTGTAATATAGACGGTTTCTAACAATATATATCATAACACCAAACTCGCTACAATTATTATTTATCGAGTTATTAGCAAATAATGGACGGATGTGCTACTCCGTCGACAAAACTCTGGAAATTTTTCTAAGTCCCACCGCCAAGAGGAAACTTTTTCCGTATCGGTCCTAGACGATTTTCGACGTGATATCACTGTAATATAGACGGTTTCTAACAATATATATCATAACACCAAACTCGCTACAATTATTATTTATCGAGTTATTAGCAAATAATGGACGGATGTGCTACTCCGTCGGACGTTCGACGAAAATTTTTCTAAGTCCCACCGCCAAGAGGAAACTTTTTCCGTATCGGTCCTAGACGATTTTCGACGTGATATCACTGTAATATAGACGGTTTCTAACAATATATATCATAACACCAAACTCGCTACAATTATTATTTATCGAGTTATTAGCAAATAATGGACGGATGTGCTACTCCGTCGGACGTTCGACGAAAATTTTTCTAAGTCCCACCGCCAAGAGGAAACTTTTTCCCTATCGGTCCTAGACGATTTTCGACGTGATATCACTGTAATATAGACGGTTTCTAACAATATATATCATAACACCAAACTCGCTACAATTATTATTTATCGAGTTATTAGCAAATAATGGACGGATGTGCTACTCCGTCGACAAAACTCTGGAAATTTTTCTAAGTCCCACCGCTAAGAGGAAACTTTTTCCGTATCGGTCCTAGACGATTTTCGACGTGATATCACTGTAATATAGACGGTTTCTAACAATATATATCATAACACCAAACTCGCTACAATTATTATTTATCGAGTTATTAGCAAATAATGGACGGATGTGCTACTCCGTCGGACGTTCGACGAAAATTTTTCTAAGTCCCACCGCTAAGAGGAAACTTTTTCCGTATCGGTCCTAGACGATTTTCGACGTGATATCACTGTAATATAGACGGTTTCTAACAATATATATCATAACACCAAACTCGCTACAATTATTATTTATCGAGTTATTAGCAAATAATGGACGGATGTGCTACTCCGTCGGACGTTCGACGAAAATTTTTCTAAGTCCCACCGCCAAGAGGAAACTTTTTCCCTATCGGTCCTAGACGATTTTCGACGTGATATCACTGTAATATAGACGGTTTCTAACAATATATATCATAACACCAAACTCGCTACAATTATTATTCATCGAGTTATTAGCAAATAATGGACGGATGTGCTACTCCGTCGACAAAACTCTGGAAATTTTTCTAAGTCCCACCGCTAAGAGGAAACTTTTTCCGTATCGGTCCTAGACGATTTTCGACGTGATATCACTGTAATATAGACGGTTTCTAACAATATATATCATAACACCAAACTCGCTACAATTATTATTTATCGAGTTATTAGCAAATAATGGACGGATGTGCTACTCCGTCGGACGTTCGACGAAAATTTTTCTAAGTCCCACCGCCAAGAGGAAACTTTTTCCCTATCGGTCCTAGACGATTTTCGACGTGATATCACTGTAATATAGACGGTTTCTAACAATATATATCATAACACCAAACTCGCTACAATTATTATTCTTCGAGTTATTAGCAAATAATGGACGGATGTGCTACTCCGTCGGACGTTCGACGAAAATTTTTCTAAGTCCCACCGCCAAGAGGAAACTTTTTCCCTATCGGTCCTAGACGATTTTCGACGTGATATCACTGTAATATAGACGGTTTCTAACAATATATATCATAACACCAAACTCGCTACAATTATTATTCATCGAGTTATTAGCAAATAATGGACGGATGTGCTACTCCGTCGACAAAACTCTGGAAATTTTTCTAAGTCCCACCGCTAAGAGGAAACTTTTTCCGTATCGGTCCTAGACGATTTTCGACGTGATATCACTGTAATATAGACGGTTTCTAACAATATATATCATAACACCAAACTCGCTACAATTATTATTTATCGAGTTATTAGCAAATAATGGACGGATGTGCTACTCCGTCGGACGTTCGACGAAAATTTTTCTAAGTCCCACCGCCAAGAGGAAACTTTTTCCCTATCGGTCCTAGACGATTTTCGACGTGATATCACTGTAATATAGACGGTTTCTAACAATATATATCATAACACCAAACTCGCTACAATTATTATTTATCGAGTTATTAGCAAATAATGGACGGATGTGCTACTCCGTCGACAAAACTCTGGAAATTTTTCTAAGTCCCACCGCCAAGAGGAAACTTTTTCCGTATCGGTCCTAGACGATTTTCGACGTGATATCACTGTAATATAGACGGTTTCTAACAATATATATCATAACACCAAACTCGCTACAATTATTATTTATCGAGTTATTAGCAAATAATGGACGGATGTGCTACTCCGTCGGACGTTCGACGAAAATTTTTCTAAGTCCCACCGCCAAGAGGAAACTTTTTCCGTATCGGTCCTAGACGATTTTCGACGTGATATCACTGTAATATAGACGGTTTCTAACAATATATATCATAACACCAAACTCGCTACAATTATTATTTATCGAGTTATTAGCAAATAATGGACGGATGTGCTACTCCGTCGGACGTTCGACGAAAATTTTTCTAAGTCCCACCGCCAAGAGGAAACTTTTTCCCTATCGGTCCTAGACGATTTTCGACGTGATATCACTGTAATATAGACGGTTTCTAACAATATATATCATAACACCAAACTCGCTACAATTATTATTTATCGAGTTATTAGCAAATAATGGACGGATGTGCTACTCCGTCGACAAAACTCTGGAAATTTTTCTAAGTCCCACCGCTAAGAGGAAACTTTTTCCGTATCGGTCCTAGACGATTTTCGACGTGATATCACTGTAATATAGACGGTTTCTAACAATATATATCATAACACCAAACTCGCTACAATTATTATTTATCGAGTTATTAGCAAATAATGGACGGATGTGCTACTCCGTCGGACGTTCGACGAAAATTTTTCTAAGTCCCACCGCTAAGAGGAAACTTTTTCCGTATCGGTCCTAGACGATTTTCGACGTGATATCACTGTAATATAGACGGTTTCTAACAATATATATCATAACACCAAACTCGCTACAATTATTATTTATCGAGTTATTAGCAAATAATGGACGGATGTGCTACTCCGTCGGACGTTCGACGAAAATTTTTCTAAGTCCCACCGCCAAGAGGAAACTTTTTCCGTATCGGTCCTAGACGATTTTCGACGTGATATCACTGTAATATAGACGGTTTCTAACAATATATATCATAACACCAAACTCGCTACAATTATTATTTATCGAGTTATTAGCAAATAATGGACGGATGTGCTACTCCGTCGGACGTTCGACGAAAATTTTTCTAAGTCCCACCGCCAAGAGGAAACTTTTTCCGTATCGGTCCTAGACGATTTTCGACGTGATATCACTGTAATATAGACGGTTTCTAACAATATATATCATAACACCAAACTCGCTACAATTATTATTTATCGAGTTATTAGCAAATAATGGACGGATGTGCTACTCCGTCGACAAAACTCTGGAAATTTTTCTAAGTCCCACCGCTAAGAGGAAACTTTTTCCGTATCGGTCCTAGACGATTTTCGACGTGATATCACTGTAATATAGACGGTTTCTAACAATATATATCATAACACCAAACTCGCTACAATTATTATTTATCGAGTTATTAGCAAATAATGGACGGATGTGCTACTCCGTCGGACGTTCGACGAAAATTTTTCTAAGTCCCACCGCCAAGAGGAAACTTTTTCCGTATCGGTCCTAGACGATTTTCGACGTGATATCACTGTAATATAGACGGTTTCTAACAATATATATCATAACACCAAACTCGCTACAATTATTATTTATCGAGTTATTAGCAAATAATGGACGGATGTGCTACTCCGTCGGACGTTCGACGAAAATTTTTCTAAGTCCCACCGCCAAGAGGAAACTTTTTCCCTATCGGTCCTAGACGATTTTCGACGTGATATCACTGTAATATAGACGGTTTCTAACAATATATATCATAACACCAAACTCGCTACAATTATTATTTATCGAGTTATTAGCAAATAATGGACGGATGTGCTACTCCGTCGACAAAACTCTGGAAATTTTTCTAAGTCCCACCGCTAAGAGGAAACTTTTTCCGTATCGGTCCTAGACGATTTTCGACGTGATATCACTGTAATATAGACGGTTTCTAACAATATATATCATAACACCAAACTCGCTACAATTATTATTTATCGAGTTATTAGCAAATAATGGACGGATGTGCTACTCCGTCGGACGTTCGACGAAAATTTTTCTAAGTCCCACCGCCAAGAGGAAACTTTTTCCGTATCGGTCCTAGACGATTTTCGACGTGATATCACTGTAATATAGACGGTTTCTAACAATATATATCATAACACCAAACTCGCTACAATTATTATTTATCGAGTTATTAGCAAATAATGGACGGATGTGCTACTCCGTCGGACGTTCGACGAAAATTTTTCTAAGTCCCACCGCCAAGAGGAAACTTTTTCCCTATCGGTCCTAGACGATTTTCGACGTGATATCACTGTAATATAGACGGTTTCTAACAATATATATCATAACACCAAACTCGCTACAATTATTATTTATCGAGTTATTAGCAAATAATGGACGGATGTGCTACTCCGTCGACAAAACTCTGGAAATTTTTCTAAGTCCCACCGCCAAGAGGAAACTTTTTCCCTATCGGTCCTAGACGATTTTCGACGTGATATCACTGTAATATAGACGGTTTCTAACAATATATATCATAACACCAAACTCGCTACAATTATTATTTATCGAGTTATTAGCAAATAATGGACGGATGTGCTACTCCGTCGACAAAACTCTGGAAATTTTTCTAAGTCCCACCGCCAAGAGGAAACTTTTTCCGTATCGGTCCTAGACGATTTTCGACGTGATATCACTGTAATATAGACGGTTTCTAACAATATATATCATAACACCAAACTCGCTACAATTATTATTTATCGAGTTATTAGCAAATAATGGACGGATGTGCTACTCCGTCGGACGTTCGACGAAAATTTTTCCAAGTCCCACCGCCAAGAGGAAACTTTTTCCCTATCGGTCCTAGACGATTTTCGACGTGATATCACTGTAATATAGACGGTTTCTAACAATATGTATCATAACACCAAACTCGCTACAATTATTATTTATCGAGTTATTAGCAAATAATGGACGGATGTGCTACTTCGTCGGACGTTCGACGAAAATTTTTCTAAGTCCCACCGCCAAGAGGAAACTTTTTCCCTATCGGTCCTAGACGATTTTCGACGTGATATCACTGTAATATAGACGGTTTCTAACAATATATATCATAACACCAAACTCGCTACAATTATTATTTATCGAGTTATTAGCAAATAATGGACGGATGTGCTACTCCGTCGACAAAACTCTGGAAATTTTTCTAAGT
>NW_027489694.1:12500-15000 GCF_050948215.1 Halictus rubicundus | reverse complement strand
TTAATGTAATCCGACAGGAGCTTCTTTGTCTCTTCACTTGTCTTTATTTTGCTACCCTTTGCGGGGTAGATTGCAGCCACTGGCTTCGACTCCTTAACGGCAGTCTTCTTGGCCACTTGCCTTGTTGTTTTATTTGCTCTAATGATGTCTGAGTAGAGCAGCGGTTTGGAGGGTTGAGCCTCTTTACCGCAGCCTCTCTCAGACATGAGACTGTCCAGCTTAGCTGACATCTCGCTGACTTTGTTTTGCAGAGTCAGCTGTTCTGCTTGTGCCTTAGTTTTTTCCTGGAGCTCTCTGTTCTTCTTGTCCAGTTCTGATCTGAGCATTGCTTCATGCAACTGCTCTCTCTCTACTGCCTCGATTATGGTATCGAGGATCTGTTCTCCTGTCCTTAGTTGTGTTTGCGTCAGTTCTAAGGATTTTAAGAACCTTCGCATCCTCTCGAAGGGGGTGATAATTTCTTCGCCCCCGAGCCGGGGCCGGGGCGGGCCTTGTCCCACTTCGTTATCGCTTTGTGGTTCCTCCATTTTGAGGTCTTTGCTCTTGTGCAGCTCGTCATACGAGCCGCTAGAGCGAGCACTGTTGACTCGTTTTCTGTTATTTTCTGGGGTTGCCCCCTTGCTACTTTTGCCTTTATTCCTTATCAGGTTAAGGACCGTGTGCAGGTCGATCTCATCGGACTCCAGTTCCGAGTAAGAATCGCCTGAGTCCATTTCGTCCTCCCATTCTTTGAGGGCTCTGCCGTGTTCTTTGTATCTCTGTAGTTGTTCCAGTCTTGCCTCCGTCTTCCCTTTTCCTTTCTTTGCTCCCTTCTTCTTCGATTTGTTTTTTGTGTTATGGTCAGTATTCATATTTGTTCCCACGAGTTGGGACGAAAGACGGTCGCTCCCCGGGTTACGCCCTTTCCGGGGAGAAGGCTTTTACTCTCAGGTTTCGCCTGGTATCCTGAGGCTTGCGCTAATGGTCGATGGACCCACCGACCGCCCGTGTAAACACGGGACCTCTTTCGCCGCGTTCTCAGCTTAGAGGTTAAGGGTTTGTTCAAGGGGTTCGCCTCCCCGTTAGGCCGACCGGCTAAGGTAAGCCCCCCGTTTCTCCCGTTCTGCAACATACCACCGGATGTATCCGGTGGGTCGTCGCGGCAGAGGGGAGTCTTCCGGGTGAGAGCCGCGGTTATCGCGAACGATAACACACGCATGGGCTCCCTGAGAGCCGCGGTCATCGCAAAAGCGATGACTCCGCCAGAACTCTCTTAATGAGAGAGCCGCGGTTGTCGCAGAGCGACAACTCACGCAGAGCTCTCTGAGAGCCGCGGTCCCCGCCGTGCGACAACTCCGCAAGAGCTCTCTTCCCAGAGCTGCGGTTGTCGCACGGCGAGAACTCTCGCAGGAACTCTCTTACCAGAGCCCCGTTAGTCACCCGAAGGTGTCCAGGTCCTACCACGTGAAGGAGGGGTTGGTGCGTCAGGGTTATACCATGATATAAGTCCCTGACGCTTATAAGACCCAGTAGATAGGGACAGAGGGAATCTCGTTAATCCATTCATGCGCGTCACTAATTAGATGACGAGGCATTTGGCTACCTTAAGAGAGTCATAGTTACTCCCGCCGTTTACCCGCGCTTTTTTGAATTTCTTCACGTTGACATTCAGAGCACTGGGCAGAAATCACATTGCGTCAACACCCGTGGGGGCCATCGCAATGCTTTGTTTTAATTAGACAGTCGGATTCCCCTAGTCCGTGCCAGTTCTGAGCTGAGCGTTGAATGGCGGCCGAAGAGGACGACCGTTCAAGACGGAAGCCTCGCAGCAAGGAAGATCCGCGGGAGGCCAAGGCACGGGACCGAGCTCGGATTCGCAATAATGTGTTCACCTCGCCCAGGCCCGGCACGTCAGCCAGACCCGCTTCCCGACCAAGCCCGACACGCCCCGCTCCTCAGAGCCAATCCTTATTCCGAAGTTACGGATCCAATTTGCCGACTTCCCTTACCTACATTAATCTATCGACTAGAGGCTCTTTACCTTGGAGACCTGCTGCGGATATGGGTACGAACCGGCGCGACACCTCCACGTGGCCCTCTCCTGGATTTTCAAGGTCCGAGGGGAAGATCCGGACACCGCCGCAACTGCGGTGCTCTTCGCGTTCCAAACCCTATCTCCCTGCTAGAGGTTTCCAGGGAACTCGAACGCTTATACAGAAAAGAAAACTCTCCCCGGATCTCCCGACGGCGTCTCCAGGTCATTTTGGGTTACCCCGACGAACACTCTTACGAGGGCCCGAATGGTATGCGGTTCCGCTGCCGGGTTCCGGAATAGAAACCGGATTCCCTTTCGCCCGATGGGTGTGTGTTTTGTGTTTGTACATTTGCTCTTAGGACACCTCATCTACATAGGATTTCTCTTAGGGCTTAGGATCGACTGACTCGTGTGCAACGGCTGTTCACACGAAACCCTTCTCCACGTCAGTCCTCCAGGGCCTCGCTGGAGTATTTGCTACTACCA
>NW_027489694.1:0-5000 GCF_050948215.1 Halictus rubicundus | reverse complement strand
TTTCATACATTCGTTTCATATAATAACATGGTTTGCCTAATCGTGGAGGCGCGTATAGTTCCAAACATGGATCGCGGAAGCACGTAACCACTGCGCTGGACAAAATCGACACAAGTGCCGAGGAAGCGCGGACAGGACGCATGCTGGACTGCGAGAAACCGTGTTCTTCTGCTCGCGCTGGGCATAAACGAAATAGGACACCTCTATTATTTAACGAATTTTTCTCTTTATTCTGTCTTTAAAAGACAGAATTTTTTTTCTCTTTAACTCTATTTTCTCTTTTTCATACCTTAGTCGCTCGGACATAAGAGTTGATGCTCAGTTAGTACGAGTAAACACAAAAGTGAATACAAGTCACCAACCTCCACTAAGGGAAGGCTCGCCACATAAGGGCCATTCGGTCTAGGACACCGACCCGTGGCAATGCTGTGTAGAGAATAATTCGATACGAAGCACGGTACGAAACAGTCAAGACCGAAGTCTCGAGGCGCCCATGACTGCTTCTCGACCGAGATCGTAGAATAGCCACAGACGCGCGCTGCACCGACCGACTCGACCGAACCGTCGACTCTCTTATAGATACCGAACGGCCGGCCGGGACGCCGGCGCCGCGCGGTCAATAGCACGCGCGCTTATGGCCGCAAACCGCCGCGGCAACAGACCTCCCGGCGGGGCTGTTGGAACTTAGAGCGAAAAAAGTATAAAAATTTTTTTCACAAAATATAATAAATTTTAACATTTCTATATTATTTTACACAAAATAACCAACTTTTCATAATTCACCGAACTTTGAAAATTTTTCTAAGTCCCACAAATAAGAGGAAAATTTTTAAGTATCGGTCCTAGACGATTTTCGACGTGATATCACTGTAATATAGACGATTTCTAGCAATATATATCATAACACCAAACTCGCTACAATTATTATTTATCGAGTTATTAGCAAATAATGGACGGATGTGCTACTCCGTCGACAAAACTCTGGAAATTTTTCTAAGTCCCACCGCTAAGAGGAAACTTTTTCCGTATCGGTCCTAGACGATTTTCGACGTGATATCACTGTAATATAGACGGTTTCTAACAATATATATCATAACACCAAACTCGCTACAATTATTATTTATCGAGTTATTAGCAAATAATGGACGGATGTGCTACTCCGTCGGACGTTCGACGAAAATTTTTCTAAGTCCCACCGCCAAGAGGAAACTTTTTCCCTATCGGTCCTAGACGATTTTCGACGTGATATCACTGTAATATAGACGGTTTCTAACAATATATATCATAACACCAAACTCGCTACAATTATTATTCATCGAGTTATTAGCAAATAATGGACGGATGTGCTACTCCGTCGACAAAACTCTGGAAATTTTTCTAAGTCCCACCGCTAAGAGGAAACTTTTTCCGTATCGGTCCTAGACGATTTTCGACGTGATATCACTGTAATATAGACGGTTTCTAACAATATATATCATAACACCAAACTCGCTACAATTATTATTTATCGAGTTATTAGCAAATAATGGACGGATGTGCTACTCCGTCGGACGTTCGACGAAAATTTTTCTAAGTCCCACCGCCAAGAGGAAACTTTTTCCCTATCGGTCCTAGACGATTTTCGACGTGATATCACTGTAATATAGACGGTTTCTAACAATATATATCATAACACCAAACTCGCTACAATTATTATTTATCGAGTTATTAGCAAATAATGGACGGATGTGCTACTCCGTCGGACGTTCGACGAAAATTTTTCTAAGTCCCACCGCCAAGAGGAAACTTTTTCCCTATCGGTCCTAGACGATTTTCGACGTGATATCACTGTAATATAGACGGTTTCTAACAATATATATCATAACACCAAACTCGCTACAATTATTATTTATCGAGTTATTAGCAAATAATGGACGGATGTGCTACTCCGTCGACAAAACTCTGGAAATTTTTCTAAGTCCCACCGCCAAGAGGAAACTTTTTCCGTATCGGTCCTAGACGATTTTCGACGTGATATCACTGTAATATAGACGGTTTCTAACAATATATATCATAACACCAAACTCGCTACAATTATTATTTATCGAGTTATTAGCAAATAATGGACGGATGTGCTACTCCGTCGGACGTTCGACGAAAATTTTTCTAAGTCCCACCGCTAAGAGGAAACTTTTTCCGTATCGGTCCTAGACGATTTTCGACGTGATATCACTGTAATATAGACGGTTTCTAACAATATGTATCATAACACCAAACTCGCTACAATTATTATTTATCGAGTTATTAGCAAATAATGGACGGATGTGCTACTTCGTCGGACGTTCGACGAAAATTTTTCTAAGTCCCACCGCCAAGAGGAAACTTTTTCCCTATCGGTCCTAGACGATTTTCGACGTGATATCACTGTAATATAGACGGTTTCTAACAATATATATCATAACACCAAACTCGCTACAATTATTATTTATCGAGTTATTAGCAAATAATGGACGGATGTGCTACTCCGTCGACAAAACTCTGGAAATTTTTCTAAGTCCCACCGCTAAGAGGAAACTTTTTCCGTATCGGTCCTAGACGATTTTCGACGTGATATCACTGTAATATAGACGGTTTCTAACAATATATATCATAACACCAAACTCGCTACAATTATTATTTATCGAGTTATTAGCAAATAATGGACGGATGTGCTACTCCGTCGGACGTTCGACGAAAATTTTTCTAAGTCCCACCGCCAAGAGGAAACTTTTTCCCTATCGGTCCTAGACGATTTTCGACGTGATATCACTGTAATATAGACGGTTTCTAACAATATATATCATAACACCAAACTCGCTACAATTATTATTTATCGAGTTATTAGCAAATAATGGACGGATGTGCTACTCCGTCGACAAAACTCTGGAAATTTTTCTAAGTCCCACCGCCAAGAGGAAACTTTTTCCCTATCGGTCCTAGACGATTTTCGACGTGATATCACTGTAATATAGACGGTTTCTAACAATATATATCATAACACCAAACTCGCTACAATTATTATTTATCGAGTTATTAGCAAATAATGGACGGATGTGCTACTCCGTCGACAAAACTCTGGAAATTTTTCTAAGTCCCACCGCCAAGAGGAAACTTTTTCCCTATCGGTCCTAGACGATTTTCGACGTGATATCACTGTAATATAGACGGTTTCTAACAATATATATCATAACACCAAACTCGCTACAATTATTATTTATCGAGTTATTAGCAAATAATGGACGGATGTGCTACTCCGTCGACAAAACTCTGGAAATTTTTCTAAGTCCCACCGCTAAGAGGAAACTTTTTCCGTATCGGTCCTAGACGATTTTCGACGTGATATCACTGTAATATAGACGGTTTCTAACAATATATATCATAACACCAAACTCGCTACAATTATTATTTATCGAGTTATTAGCAAATAATGGACGGATGTGCTACTCCGTCGACAAAACTCTGGAAATTTTTCTAAGTCCCACCGCCAAGAGGAAACTTTTTCCCTATCGGTCCTAGACGATTTTCGACGTGATATCACTGTAATATAGACGGTTTCTAACAATATATATCATAACACCAAACTCGCTACAATTATTATTTATCGAGTTATTAGCAAATAATGGACGGATGTGCTACTCCGTCGGACGTTCGACGAAAATTTTTCTAAGTCCCACCGCCAAGAGGAAACTTTTTCCCTATCGGTCCTAGACGATTTTCGACGTGATATCACTGTAATATAGACGGTTTCTAACAATATATATCATAACACCAAACTCGCTACAATTATTATTTATCGAGTTATTAGCAAATAATGGACGGATGTGCTACTCCGTCGGACGTTCGACGAAAATTTTTCTAAGTCCCACCGCCAAGAGGAAACTTTTTCCGTATCGGTCCTAGACGATTTTCGACGTGATATCACTGTAATATAGACGGTTTCTAACAATATATATCATAACACCAAACTCGCTACAATTATTATTTATCGAGTTATTAGCAAATAATGGACGGATGTGCTACTCCGTCGGACGTTCGACGAAAATTTTTCTAAGTCCCACCGCCAAGAGGAAACTTTTTCCCTATCGGTCCTAGACGATTTTCGACGTGATATCACTGTAATATAGACGGTTTCTAACAATATATATCATAACACCAAACTCGCTACAATTATTATTTATCGAGTTATTAGCAAATAATGGACGGATGTGCTACTCCGTCGGACGTTCGACGAAAATTTTTCTAAGTCCCACCGCCAAGAGGAAACTTTTTCCCTATCGGTCCTAGACGATTTTCGACGTGATATCACTGTAATATAGACGGTTTCTAACAATATATATCATAACACCAAACTCGCTACAATTATTATTTATCGAGTTATTAGCAAATAATGGACGGATGTGCTACTCCGTCGACAAAACTCTGGAAATTTTTCTAAGTCCCACCGCCAAGAGGAAACTTTTTCCCTATCGGTCCTAGACGATTTTCGACGTGATATCACTGTAATATAGACGGTTTCTAACAATATATATCATAACACCAAACTCGCTACAATTATTATTTATCGAGTTATTAGCAAATAATGGACGGATGTGCTACTCCGTCGACAAAACTCTGGAAATTTTTCTAAGTCCCACCGCCAAGAGGAAACTTTTTCCGTATCGGTCCTAGACGATTTTCGACGTGATATCACTGTAATATAGACGGTTTCTAACAATATATATCATAACACCAAACTCGCTACAATTATTATTTATCGAGTTATTAGCAAATAATGGACCGGATGTGCTACTCCGTCGGACGTTCGACGAAAATTTTTCCAAGTCCCACCGCCAAGAGGAAACTTTTTCCCTATCGGTCCTAGACGATTTTCGACGTGATATCACTGTAATATAGACGGTTTCTAACAATATGTATCATAACACCAAACTCGCTACAATTATTATTTATCGAGTTATTAGCAAATAATGGACGGATGTGCTACT